>NW_013666078.1:114383-167198 GCF_000517525.1 Limulus polyphemus | reverse complement strand
CCTACCTCCCCCCATCTAATTTCATATTTATAGAATTCTTGCAAACAGTATGTCTTTTTTTTCAGTATTGGTACCTTTATCTATTCTTTTATTGCACTTTTGATATTTATTATATTAAGAAAAAAATTAGAAACACAATTTCCTATCTTTTGTATCAGTAGAGTTTTTAATTTTACCCGTCCAGCGGACGGATACTCCAACTAGTGACCTCTATATTTCGAATTGCGCCATGTTGTCTCTCACCAACATATCTAGATCAGCTGCTGACCAAATTAATAAGCATTAAACTATCAGTACGGAAATAACAACAACAAATATGGAAGGTACAGAAGATATATAAACTACTGCTGAAAAACACGATCTACTTACACAAACTGTGCGGGATTCACGACTCTCGTAACTGACTAGCATTTTTACTTGCTACGTACTAAATAAAACTGCTCGTGAAAGGGGGGGGGGATAAATCACCAGTAGGAAATTTAAGTGATTGTATTCTTTAATGAAACTTAATAGCGCAGAATGTAGTGAGAAAATTGCTTCTTAACTCAAAATAATCCTGAACAAAAGAAGACCAAAAATGCTAAAAAAACCCTACCTAGTACTTTTGTTTGTTTGTTTGTTGAGAACAAAGCTACGCAATTGGTTGGTTACCTGTGCTCCGCCCACCACGGTTTTTACCGTCATAACCTTATAGACTTACCTATCTAATACAACTTAATGTAATGCTAATTGTCACCATCGCGTTCCTCGTTACCAGAGGAATTTTATCCATTCTCATCTTGCATTAAAACTTTCTGGTGGGTTAATCAACCCATTTTCTATACTAGTAGTTAAACACCATTGAAACCATGCCTTTGGTTTAACAGGATATAATGTGGTTTGGATAGTTGAAGCCATACACGAATACAGGTGTTTTCAGTGCGACAAGCCCTAGGGAACAATAAGTCAGCTCTAAAATATTTTCAATCAATTTGTTCACTTTTTGAAACATCAACCCTCGACTTTATCACCTACTTCACCTTTATTTTCATTGCTAAATAGGTGTACATTTTCTTATGTAAAATAGCACCTGCATCAGAGGACTTGATCTTTGGACATTTAGTCATTAGTCCACATGGATATTAAGTACAAATTATTCAGGCATTACTAATGAGTGTTTTGTATTTCGGTCTTCATGTCAGTGTTCTTGTGAGTCTACCTGTGTATTAAATACAATTATTGAGGCACTCCCGATGAGTGTTTTGTATCTGGATCTTCAGGTGGGTTTCCTTGTGGATCTACCCGTGTACTAAGTATAATTATTGAGGCACTCCCGATGAGTGTTTTGTATCTGGGTCTTCAGGTGGGTTTCCTTGTGGATCTACCCGTGTACTAAGTATAATTATTGAGGCACTCCCGATGAGTGTTTTGTATGTGGGTCTTCAGGTGGGTGTCCTTGTGATCTCCAGATGTTTCAAACGTCTCTCAGAAGGCTTTTCCTAAATGGTAACGTTTCATCGATTCAACAAATATTATCAAGTATAGTATATCATAAAAAAGAGCCAGAGTGCCGTGATCAGTCTTTTGGAAAGGGGCATATTCATGAAGCGTGAAATCAAACACAATTAAAATATTCTAGTTTATTAAAGCATCTATTTTCATATATAACTTCAAGTTCATGCGCTGTGAATGTAACAGTTTGTGTTGTGCTTCTCATTGTCGCAAAAACGAGCTTCACATTCTGGGGGTCTGCACTATAAACGTGATGGTCATGTACCACTATTTGGTCAGTTGCCTGTGAGTGCTTAAAACTTGTGCTATTTCTGTAATATCAGCTCAAAAGTTCGAGTCGCTTTAACGGAAACTACTATAATGTTAGCATTTAATTACCGGTTATAAGAATATTCATGTAACTTTATCAAATGTTCACTGGTGTAAGAACGTAGAAAGTTACATGGTGTGTTATCTTTCTGCTCCAATTCCCCCCAATTCGAGACGAACACTACTTCTATGAAGGTGTCGAAAGTGGGCCCAGTCCTTAAATCTTTTTTATTATTATTATTCTGATCCGAATCTTCTAGTAATTTGTGTCTCGTATAGGAAGATAAGAACTCGTTAGAAATTTAATCAGTTCAGATTAACTTTAACTTATCTTTCTCTAATTACTACACCTTGTCATGTCTTATCTTAGTCGTTATGGACGAGCAGGGTCTTTTGTATACTTAAGATTAGCAAATCTCCAATTATTTGTTTTCCAACACGCACTCACTAAGTTTTCCGTATTCCGCTTTAGACTAACAGCACTTTCAAATGTTAAAGCAATGTACGTATTCAATTACAAGTTTTATAAGACATTTGATGAGACTGTGTATCAGCTCATTTATGGTGACAATCGATCTGTGAACGATAGTGTAGGCTAGAACTGTCAGAATTTAATTATAGTGTAAGTAACATGAATTTACATTTTTTTTTGCGATACTGCAATGTGTTTGATTTATGTAAAATGATAACGTTCTCAAACAACTATAAATTTTAGAATAACACATAGATAATTAGTACAAGGATGAGCGATATATTTTAAACATACTAATAGTTAGTTTTATTATGCTCTCCGATTGTCTGCTGACATATTTCAATATTTGACATAAACATGTCAAGTTGTATAGAAATATTAATTTTTTATCGGAATACTACTGCGTACAGCGCCATCTTTGGCAGAAATTTGAAAATGCTTTTTCTTGTCAGACCCTTTTAGCCGTGGGGACGTTATAGCGTGACGGTCTATCCCACTATACATTAGTAAAAGAGTAGCTGAAGAGTTGGCGGTGGGTGGTGCTGACTAGCCACCGCCTTCTCTTTAATTTATCACTTCAAAATTAGAAACAGCTAGCGCAGATTCCCCTCAAGTAGCTTTGAGCGAAATGTAACGGACAAACAAACAGCTTCTTTACACTTTCTTTTGAGAGTGTAAATGTGTTCCTATTTTTTAAGTTATTTTAACGCATATGAGGAAGAAAACTTATAAGTATGAACGTTTCTCATTCACTCGATTGTAATTTTTATAATTCGTGATCCTCTTTAATTTAGGGAATGATGACTAACTTCAACTGATGAATGGCGCGTAGAGTACGTTCTTGGAACCTTCGACCCCCTTACAGTTTGTTCAGTTTGTTTGTTTGTTGTAAATTTCGCGCAAAGCTCCACGAGGGCTATCAGCGCTAGCCGTCCCTAATTTAGCAGTGTAAGACTAGAGGGAAGGCAACTAATCATCACCACCCACCGCCAACCCTTGGGCTACTATTTTACCAACGAATAGTGGGATTAACCATCACATTATAACGCCCTCACAGCTGAAAGGGCGAGCATTTTTGGTGTGACCGGGATTCAAACCCGCGACCCGCAGATTGCGAGCCGATGGCCTTAACCACCTGGCTATGCCGGGCCAATTTGTTTAGTGAAAGCCCTTAATATTTATGTGCTTGCATCACTAACAATAAAACACTATTGAACAATAAATAACCTGACCAACAGGAATGGATCAACACTAAAAATACAGAGAATTGATATTTAAAAATGTCTTCAAATCTCGAATTCTTATATAACCTGTAAAGATGAAAAGTTTATCAGTCACTGTGAGATAAAAGGAGTTTATCTTTATGTATACAACACGTAAATATCGACTTAGCCAATCATGATTTGACGTGTAAAGGTAAACAACTTTCTCTTTAAACAAGAAACACAAATGACATAAGTTGTTATGGGTCAGCTAATGTGGCATATGTTACTGTGGACCAGGTACTGTGGCATGTGTTATAATGGTTAACTTAGTGTAGCGTACGTTACTATGGGCCAGCTGGTGCTAGGGAACACTTTCTAGAGAAGTGTAGAGAAGTGACGATATTCAATGAGAAAATAACTTTATTCAAATGTTTGAGTGTTTATCGTTTGCCAGTTGAATACTGTACTGTAGTGGTAGTGCAGTACTGGTGCAGGGTAACAAGGGTTTTTAAATATAGTAATTATTATAGTGTAGTAGTGCAGTAACGATGTATAGAACGATAGTGTAAGAAGGCTTTTCAAATCTGATAATTATCGCACTGTGGTAGTGTAGCATTAATCCATGGAACGACAGGGTAACAAGGCTTATCACGGCACATAGGATGTTGCTGTATTTTATTTTTTTCGGATATTTACACAAGGTTACTCAAGGGCTATCTGCGCTAACCGCCTCTTAATTTTAAACTTATAAAATAAAGTCAACAGTACCCACCACTTACTCTTGGGCTATTCTTATCTGATCGATCACTTAGATTTGACTGTACCCCTTATAACACACCCACGGACCCAAAGTGCGGAGCGCGATTATATATATATTTGTTTTTTGCCGTAACAGGACGCGAAAGACGAATTAGTAGATCCAAAATCCGGCAGGTTAACCACTCACAGGATAGCAATAATAATAACATTTATATAAAGTACCGTGAACATTATAGCATAAGTTAGATCCAAAATCCGGCAGGTTAACCACTCATATGATAGCAATAATAATAACATTTATATATCCAAAATCCGGCAGGTCAACCACTCACAGGATAGTAATAATAATAGCATTTATGTATCCAAAATCCGGTAGGTTAACCACTCATAGGATAGCAATAATAATAACATTTATATATAGTACCGTGAACATTATAACATAAGCAGTCTCAGTATGCTTATATAAATAAGCAAGGGAATGTGACTATGCAGTACTGGCGTGTAAGTTACGAAGTAAGAACCTAAAATTGTAAAGAGAAATAGCGTAGAAAATCAGTTTACTGAGACAAAACTACATAATGCTACGTTTCACTTATCTTGTAAAATGGAAATATGAATATACTGAAAAGGAAATAAATGTGTTTTAATATGGCCTGACTTTTGTAAAACATACAACATGAACAAAGGAGATGAGCGATTGGTGCCACAGGACAACAGCACCAGTTTTCAAAATACAAGCTATTATTGCTGCTACAGTCAGAATACGAAGTAAACGGCAGAGCTGGCAGTACAGTGTAAAATAAACACTGAAATACACAAATGTACAGTACTAATGGCTGAACTTAGAAATGTAAATACACTGTTCAACAATTCCTTTTAACATTAGTATCATGCTGTTTTAACAGCCCAAATCTTTACATCTAAGGAAAAAACACAATCGTCATTAAAATCACCATTGAAAAACAACAACAAACGAATACGTCTATTTTAACCTCATCTCAAAGCATATTAATCTTTTTTAACCTCACTCTAACTTTTTAAACCTCATTTCAACGTATTTTAATATCTTTAAACCTCATTTCAATCTTTTTTAACCTCATCTCAAAGTATTTTAATCTTTTTTAACCTCATCTCAAAGTATTTTAATATTTTTTAACCTCATTTTAATGTATTTTAACCATTTCAAAACCTCATTTCAAGGTATTCTAATCTTTTTTTAACTTGATTTCAACATATTTTAATATTTTTAAACCTCATTTCAATGTATTTTAATCTTTTTTAACCTCATTTCAACGTATTTTGATATTTTTAACCCAATTCTAACGTATTTTAACCTTTTCAAAACCTCATTTCAATGTATTTTAATATTTTAAACCTCATTTCAACGTTAGAAACTTCGAGGAATATTCACCTTTTTCGTTCACCAGCGTCATTAGTATTAAAGGGAGGAATAAAAACTACGTGACATCACTAAACAAATCGTACAACAGTACAGCATGAAATTCTGTTCACGTCAGAGTACTTAAAGTAACACTGCAAAACAGACTTGCAGACAGAAAGAAAACTAATGTTTCCTTAAAGACAGACAAGTAGGAAACCGATCCATTACTACGCTTCTCTTTTAAGACCGCGTTTCTCGTTCATTTTTGGGGGCAGGAGGTTCGTTCGCCTACAGTTTTACCTATAAAACCATTTTAAAATTTTCAATATAAAAACTATACTGTGGGAATTTAGTTAGATAAAACTTTGTATCGTTACGTCTGTATCTGTAAATTCAACCGAATATGAATTGGCTCAGGCGAACTAAATTAACTTTTTAATACTTCTCAGCAAGACTCGTCAATGAAACCAGTATATGGTGCTTGTTTATAAACTCCAGTGAAGATAAAGAGTGATTGATCTTCTCTGATATCACTGAGCAATATCTAACCGATACGATATATAACGAGTAATTTCTCATCCAATTTTCTTCGTGTTTCATTAAATGTTTGTTTTCTGACAGATCAACTGATGGGCATCGTTGTTATTATTACGAATTTATTGACGAAACTAAGCTAACTATATAGAAATAAAAATGTAACTAAAACATTAATAAAGCTGTGTATAAGAAACTCACTGTAAATTTATTACTTAACGTATAAAATCAATACACAATAGTTGACATCCAATAGGAGAGAATGATGGAAGTCGTAATAATGAGCTAAGAGTCAATAAACAGATACACACTAGCCGCCTATCAAAACAATCATATTACACCACTGGCACCATAAAAAATGGGGGGGGGAGGCAAAAAACCCACTACTAACGTGGACTAACACTGGGTTTGTGGAATTCCAATTGATGTCAGAGAACATGGCACAGCTGATGGCGATTGGGAATCCGTCTAGGAAACAAACAAGATTCTTGACCATTCCAAATAAAAGAATCTTGTGATAATAACGTTTTAACATTCTTAACTGTCTAATGAAAATGACAGACAAAGATCAAATTGATCAATGAGGAAAAGTCATGTCGAAGCTCGAGTAGAGATAACTAAAGCAAGATAAAGTCCATAAACGAGGAAAAGTCATGCCGAAGCTCGAGTAGAGATAACTAAAGCAAGATAAAGTCCATCAACGAGGAAAAGTCATGTCCGAAGCTCGAGTAGAGATAGCTAAAGCAAGATCAAGTCCATCAACGAGAAAAGTCATGCTCATGCGAAGCTCGAGTAGAAATAACTAAAGCATCCAGCCTCTAGTAGGACTTTTGGTTTGACTACAGCAATATTAACAGAGCTCGCTTTTCCTCCTTTCTACATGTTTCATTCCCCTTCCCTTTACCCCAAGGCCTCAGATTTCAAAATTCGGAGTCTTTAGTCTGTGATCTAAAACCGTATTTTATCATTTGTTATCTACACTTGAACTTCGCCAATTTTTGTGTAAAGGGATTCGTCGGTTTGATCAGTTAAAATGAACTGAAAACTACTCTAACTACACAGCTTAGCATTGATAAATACACGTATATAATAGAAAGAAAGAAAATCTAACGTATATATATATATATTATTAGACTAGTTGATAAGACATAGAAAACCTCATGTAATCTTTGACATCATGACATCATCGTAGCTGCTACACCGAATTGAAAACTTAATGTTTTCTAATCATTATAAATTTACATCAATTTACTTGTTAATTGTATTGCAACGCCTTGTCAGACAAGTACCTAAATTAGGTACATTATTCAGTGGGTTGATTTTTAATTTTGTTCTATATAGTAATTTTCTTTAATTGCAATTTATTGGTAATTCACTGTTTTTTATACATTTGTCACTTTTTAAACTGAGCACTAAGCACGAAATTAGAATAAAGAAGGACGCATCACATACTTTAATTCGTTAGTATGTGGAATATATCACAATAGAAAACGTATATACATTAACAATATTTCCAGCGTTACACTATTCAACAATATTTCCAGTGTTACACTATTTTTCTAAAGAGCTAATGCATTATTACAAAACGTATTAAATTTGTGTCGATAAGTATAAATGTTTTTCGATGTTCAACGGCCATATTTTAAAGTCAGCAGTGGTTAAAACACCATTTATATAAACCGTGTGTTACAACAACGATTGTTATGACGTGAACACCTTTTTTCAAGCTGAAAAGCATGATTAGAACTGTTCGTTATGTCACGGCTGGCCTGGTGAGTTCTGGATTAAGGGAAATACGTCGTCGGCAATGGATATGATGAACATAGTGTGCTTGTAATAATATTATTATACATTCTTCTAATTCTTGAAAGTCTCCAAGGGACTAGATGAAAAGCATGATTAGAACTGTTCGTTATGTCACGGCTGGCCTGTTGAGTTCTGGATTAAGGGAAATACGTCGTCGGCAATGGATATGATGAACATAGTGTGCTTATAATAATATTATTATACATTCTTCTAATTCTTGAAAGTCCCCAAGGGACTAGATAAAGAATGTAGTGTTAAAATTATAATAAGCCTAATACTAATTTCTGAAGATAATTGTAATTATGAAATTATTCTTTAGGAAACTTGACAGCTTTGAATCCGATTAATTAATTCCATGTCACGTGTTCAAAGCTTTCCATCCATGGGTGGAAACTATAAACGTTTTGGAATGAGAACTGGTAATTAGCTATTTATGTTTGTGTTGTTATGTAATTTTCCAGACAGAGCTTATAGTATAGGCAACTGGGATGAATAAGGCGCTTGGAAATTTCACCAAATTTCTAAAATATGGTAAAACCAACAGCACAAACACTATTTATCAGTTACTTATAAGACCAACAGCACAAACACTATTTATCAGTTACTTATAAAACCAATAGCACAAACACTGTGTATCAGTTACTTATAAAACCAACAGCACAAACACTTTATAAGTAACTGATAAACAGTGTTTGTGCTGTTGGTTTTATAAGTAACTGATAAACAATTATTTGTGTTGTTGGTTTATAAGTAACTGATAAACAGTGTTTGTGCTGTTGGTTTTATAAGTAACTGATAAACAAACCAAATCCTCTAATATCCTTTTGCAACTTTACTGTCCGTAAACAAACATAAGAAAAATATAGGACCTTCTAGCTTCAGGAAACCAAAGCCTATCATGAATAATATTTACTTTACCTAAAGAGTGTCTCTTCCCAGCATCGGTCTTTGTCCCATCATTTATTAATCACAGTTATTTTCTAATCACATCAATTGCATTATTGCAATAGTTCTCTTAAAACCACATTTCTTGTAAATACTCGATAATCGTTCAGAAACTTCTCTTCATAACAAACTACAAATAAATTTCACTCGGTGTTAAATAAATCTTTGGTATAAAAACTCCCTCCTTGACAGGCTTTTATTTAGCAGAAAAAGTGCGATTAACTTCAATTAAAATGGGAACGGACAATCAAAAGAGGAAGTGTTATAGTCAAAAAAGTGGAATTGGACTCATGTAACTCACGTGACCGACTGACTGACCGACAGACACTTGGCTTTTATGATTAGGATGATATCAAAATCTCCAGATGAAAAGCACATACCAATCTCACAAAATAAACCTTCTCATACTTTTTTATGGGCTTTTATACTAATAATATTATATTTGTCAACTCAAGGCCACATAATTATAAAAAATAAAATGAAAACTACGCTACAAATGTCCACAAAAAAAAAGCAAACAAAAAGTTTGATCAAAGTGATACCTAGGAAAACAAAATCATCCCTTCCGTCAGAAGTCTCACAAAAAACCTATTCTAAACAGTTTTGTTTGTTTGTTTGTTATGGATTTCGCGAAAAGCTACACGAGGGCTATCTGCGCTAGCCGTCCCTACTTTAGCAGTGAAAGACTAGTGGGAAGGCAGCTAGTCATCACCACTCACCGCCAACTCTTGGTGCTACTCTTTTACCAACGAATAGTGGGATTAACCATACCATTATAACGTCCCCACGGCTGAAAGGGCGAGCATGTTTGGTGAGACGGGGATTCGAACCCGCGATCCTCAGATTGCGAATCGAGCGCCCTAACCACCTGGCCATGCCGGCCATTCTAAACAGATTAGCAAGTTTTCGTGAGGCAAGGGAATCACTGATGAAAGTTAACATTCGCTATATATTTCTCCTAAATTAAACAGCCCTTATCAGAAGAGTCTTCTGGTCCACCATGAATTACAGAACCAAATATATCTACTGCCTCTAGAAGTGTAGAGCGGGAAGCAGAGGATTGTAAAAGCTGTCGTATATAGCAGCCATATTTGTGTCCCACGATGCTCGTTTGAATTATCTTTTTACCATGAAAAAATAAAACATTTAAAAGAAAAAAAGTAAAGATTCCTTTCTAGTCATTATTCAAAGTAACTAGTTCACCACACAGAAACACCAATTATCGAAATGCACGTAAGTTGGAGATGACGTCTGGTTGAAGCATTTGTTTTAGAAGACATCTTTATTAAGCAGGAGTGTGAAATTTCACAAACTAGCGATTTTAGCACCGAAAGTAAACAATAAAGCGATTTTTAATTCTAAAAATAGAAACTAAAGCTACTTAAATCCCGAAAATAACACTATAGCGATTTCAATCGCGAAAATAAAATCTAAAGAGATTTTAATCCTTAAAATATAAATTAAAGTGATTTTAACCCTGAAAAAAACAACAACTAAAACTATATAAATCCTGAAAATAACATTAAAGCGATTTTAATTCTGAAAATAAAATGTAAAGCGATTGTAATCTTGAACAATGGAATTGAAGTGAAAATCTCAGGTTTCCTATTAGTAATTAATGTAGAAAAATTTCTCGAACAACATAATGACGTGACAAAAGAAACAAAAGTGTTCAGCAAGCTGTTAGGAAAGGATCTAGAATGTGCACAATTTCAGATGGCGCTCAATATGTACGTTATGTATCTGTGTTTGTGTACTTTTCAGTGAAACATCTCAATTTGTTTAAACAATTCGTTACATTCGATCAAAAGTAAGTAAAAAACTTCTGTTCGCGTAACAAAAACAAAACTTAATCGACATTCAGCCCAGAGTAAAGTTTGAATTAATGTTTCCTAGCCCAGAGTAAAGTTTGAATTAATGTTTCCCTTCAGTATGGATCCTCCTCAATTGAAATCTATAGAGAAGACCTAGTCTGGTGGATGAAAAGAAAAGGCGGAGCAAAGAATGTTAAATCATCTGTTGTCCACAGCAGGCTTCCTCTGTTCTATGGCCTCTTCAGTCAAACACAGTAAATCAAATCAAACAACCAGTAATTTTGTTTTCATTCTTAGGCTTAGCTCACGAGTCCATTCAACCAGAGCCTCGTCGGCTAGTTTCATCCTCATAAGTTTCTTCTTTTTTTTTTATCAGTATGATAAATAAAAGAAGAAAAAATACAAGTTGTTTGTAAAAATGTTTCTTTCTTTAAACAGCATCATATTGTGATGACCTTAACTTTCTTATAAAAAGTTACGAATTCGTATATATATATATATATATATATTTGTGTGTGTGTGAGAGAGAGAGAGAGGGTGTACCTCGTATGTTCAGCAAAGCAGATTATTTAGAAAAAAAAACTTTTTTGTAATATAACCTTCAAAGGTCATAATACATTTTATAAATTATTAAAAATTTATTTCATTAAATCATCGAGAAAAGACGTGTTTTAAAAGTTGACCACTAGCTACGCATACGTATATAAGTCACGAAATGTCGTGCTAGTCACTAGTGTATAATTCATCACCAATTGTCCTACAGTGGGTCAGCGGTAACTTTGCGGACATTCAGCGCTAAAATCCGGGGTTAGATTCCACGTGGTAAACAGATAGCCTATTGTGCAGTTTTGTACTAAAAAACACTAAATACATCACCAACCTGATGATGATAAGTTTCCCGAAACTCTTTTCTATATAAGAACGTTTCTATTTCATATTAAAGATTTCAATGGGTCTACGGTAGATTGATTCTCTTTGAGCAATAAACCCAATAATCCAAAAACATTTTCTAAATTATCTATATTTCATTACTCATAGATTGCTACTATCATTAATTATCTTTTTTAACTGATGCCACTCTGATTGCAGTGGAAGAAATAAAATATCATATATATTGTTGTTGTTGAATATGGCGCAAAGCTACACGAGAGCTATCTGCGCTCGCCGTCCCTAACTTAGAATTGATAGGTTAGAGGAAAGGTAACTGACTAGTCAAGTCCACTACCACCTGGCCATGCCGGGGCCCTTTTATAAAGAAAAACTGCATTTATATCGTTTAGAAACAGGTGCTATACATCGTACGATTCAATTATTTTCTCTCATAAGGACATCAAGTAATAATTAAATTAACACGTTGATTGGTGTGAAAAAAACAAATAAACCTAAAATGTTACGGTTTTAAGCGAAAGGCCTCGTCGGCAGCGTCTTCGAACAAAGCGAAAAATGAAGTATTGAAAATTCTGAACAGTTTTTGTTATGATGTCTCTCAACTCTCCTTAATAAAATGCTGTTGTTGTTTGTTTTGTTTTTTTCATTTTTAGTGGGAATTTACTGACATTCCAAAACTCAGGTTTTCTTTGGTGGCTGTTAGATTAAGAGTTGACGAACTTTAAACAAAGGCACATTTTCGGTTTCTCATTATCAGGTAAAATGTTTTCTTTAAATCTAAACTCAAAACATCATGACTATACATAAATTCAAGTTGTTTGGACGGCCAGTTTAGGTTATAATTTTCTGAGAGTGCTGTATTTGTTAACAGGAGGAGCTTCAAACTTCAGGCGTTGCAGCTGTATTTGTTAACAGGAGGAGCTTCAAACTTCAGGCGTTACAAAGATAACAGATATTATGATGAAATATGCATACCACAAACGACCATATGTTACGTAAATATCTCTGCCCTGTACATTTTTAGCGCCTAGAGGTCACGTGATTACTTACCCACATCGCATAGATAATCTACTTATCAGTAAAAAAATCTAAATGGCTCAAATTTCGAAGGTCTATTCCTCCTTTTATTGGCCAATGTGGTTAACATATGACCATGGTTAACATATGACGAACAGTAATACGTGCCCTAACCCAGCCCTCTAAGTATTTATTTCTTTTTTTTTCGTTTGATTTTTATCACCCCGTATGAAAAGAAGGTTTGAAAAAGGCGTCAAGCTAGCTATTTTTGAAAAAAAAAAATTAGATGTTTGATTTATTTACGTACTTATTTCGCGTTTTCTTGATATATTTATTAAACCGCAATGTCTTCTTTGAAATATGTTACGCCTGTCTATACGACGAACCTGGGCATAAAAAGAAAAATTACAACAGATGCTTATCCATCACGCTCACGTATATAACCGCAGATCGATTAACACCAGATGGCACTTATACTTCATGGCTTACCAGACCTAGACAATTTTTCAATAATCAGTTCTTTCATATATTTTGTATTACAGTTTGACAGTAGGAAAAATTAAAGCTAACCAGTAATTATTTACTGAAAGATGGATTATACTATTAAATATTTATTCGAAACTTATAAAAAAATAACAACAAAAAAAAACAGTTTTATGGACAAAATAGGTCGAAGGGTTTCCAATCTGTAATACTGAACGATATTTCCAACCTGTAATACTGAAATACTTTTCCAATCTGTAATAACTATTCAAAACAAAAGAATATTGATTGTGTCACAGTAACCTGATTTTAAACTTGTCTTCAAAATAATAGAAATTGCATCGTTATCGTTTTCGTTATTTATAAAACTGATCAAAACGTTATATAAAATTACACACCCTGAAAGATGTAATGTAAGAGTGGATAAAATTTTGAGATTATTTCAACCCTTTTAATGTAAATTTTGCTGTTTGTTACAGCTGTAATGATTCCCCAGTTTTTCCTTGCTAAATTTTACTTTACATCTTTGCTAGGCCTGTTCTTTTATTGTTCTCACTTATAACTGACCTCTTTATTCTAACTTGGTTAGTTTTGTAGATGTAAAATATTTTGATCATATATAACTTAGCTGTTTTTGTACATGTAAAATTTTAATCAAATATAATTTGGCTGTTTTTGTACGTATAAAATGTTTTGATCACATATAAATTGGCTATTTTTGTATACATTTAAGATGTTTTAATCACATATAAATTGGCTATTTTTGTATACATGTAAAATGTTTTGATCACATATAACTTGGTTGTTTTTGTACATGTATAACTGTTTTGATCACATATAACTTGACTGTTTTTGTAAATGTAAAATGTTTTAATCACATATAAACTGGCTAAACTTGTACATTTAAAATGTTTTGATCAGATATAACTTGGCTGTTTTCTACATGTAAAATGTTTTGATCATATATCATTTCTTTTCGTTCTGACAAGCAGGACCACTTACAATTATTATTTTAAGACGTTAGGGAGATTTTGAGTTTTCACTTTATGAAACTGTAACAATTCTTTACTGTACTTAAAAATTCTAAATGTTTTCTTTGTTTGTTTGTTTTGTGATCAAGCACAAAGCTACACAATAGGATATCTGTGCTCTGCCCACCACGGGTATCGAAACCCGCTTTCCAGCGTTGTAAGTCCAAAGACATGCCACTGTGCCACTGAGGGGCAATGTTAAGTGTTTTTCATAAAAATTGGTTGAGATTTTTGAAGTAGTAAAAATATTTTGTAGAATAAATGAACTTTTCTTCTTATCTCGATGAAAATTCGAAGATCAGTTTGACTTTGATACTGGAAAGGAACAAAAAGTCAATAGATATAAACAGAAATATATTTTACTGTCATTGAATGCTTACTTCTCTCAAATTATTATTATTGGTTTATTATTTTAAGATAAATTAAAAATAGAATTCCACCCGAAGTGGGAGTCGAGCCTCAACCTATAATATACATGACGATCTTTAATATATGGTTTATTATTTTAAAGTTAATTAAAAATAGAATTCCACCCGAAGTGGGAGTCGAACCTCAACTGTCAAGGGAAGTTATCGATGTAGTTACAGCATTTTAGACTACTCCACTATTCTATCATATTAAATTTGTCACGTGCTTCTAGGACCAGATGTCATCAGTTTTCACTTAACGGCTGTGGAGAGTAATTCACCATTTAAACTTATCAATAAACATTCATAAAAAATATTAATATATGTGCTATAGTTGACAAGCTCTAGTTCTGATTGAGACTTTGTTTATTTATTTACTATATATTTTACCTGTTCAACAGGAGAGGTAGAACAGTCACTTTTGTGAGTGTTTATTTGTCTTAATATCAAACATATACGAAGTTACTGTTTACAATGTGATGTAAAAATGTTTAGATGTGTTCAAAAACATCAGAACAGAATTCTAGAATTATGAACAGCTGTAGTAATACCCCAGACTTGAACAAAACTTCTGTTTGTATATAGAGTCACGGTAGTATACGCCAGCCTTTGGATTTATGATGTATATATGCATCCCTCGGTAGGACAGCGGTAATTTTACGGATTTACAACGCTAAAATCCAGGGTTCGATTCCTTGCGGTGGATATAGCAGATAGCCCTATGTGGCTTTGGTATAGACAAAAAAAACAAATGTATTTAGGCTTAGTCTCAGTTTATATACATTTAGGCTTAGTCTCAGATTATGTAGATTCAGGCTTAGTCTCGCTTTTTTTTTTTTTTTACATTTAGGCTTAAGGAACTAAATGATAGGTTGAACAATCGCCAAGTTTTTTTATATTTACATTTAAAGAAGGGTGAGTTTAGAGCTAGCACTCTTCGTCAGATCATACAGCTTACAACCTTTTTCTTCCCTCTACGTTTAAATCGCACAACTTACAACCGTCTTCTTCCCTCTGCGTTTAGATCGTACAGCTTACAACCTTTTTTTTCTCTCTACGTTTAGGCTTAGTCTCACTTTAGTTACATTTAAGCTTAGTCTCACTTTATTTGCATTTAAGCATTGTCTCAGTTCATGTACATTTAGGCTTAGTCTCACTTTATGTACGGTAAATGTTATGTCCATAAAGTCTTATTCAAATTTTGAAAATGATCTGTAGTTTTACTTCGTCTTACTTACATTTTTAAAGGCAATGACATTGGATGAACTTCGGGAGAATTCCACAAACACGTTAAACAAGTATTCACCCGTTCTTGAAAGCTTCATTTAACACGGGGAGGGAGAGAGATAAGTCGATCGACGTGAGTTGCATAAACTGTATAATAAAATCCACGCTCATTGAAGAACACTACATGCTAATCATCTCAAGCTTAATAATTTTTTCTTTGTTATTAAAAAAAAACTTTATTAATGTTCCCGTAATCAAGGAGTGCCTGTAAAGATTTGAAGATTACAGCCTACTCTAAAAATGCGTGTTCTTTTAAAAGTTATTACGTACTCATATGATTATTTTCAATGACCATTTAATACAATAAAAAACAACTGTTACTTCAACTTTTTAAATGTACTTCTACTTAAACACTACAATGTAAGTTTTTCTTTCTTTCTTGTTTGTTGTTAAGGGCAAAATTATTCAATGGGTTATCTGTGCCGTGCCCACCACAGGTATCGAAACCCGGGTTTTAGTGGTATAAGCCCTCTGACTTACCGCTGAACCACTAGGAAGGCGACAACGATGTAGAAACAAGTATTTTAGCGTTGTTCTTCAGGGTTAACGAAAGAAAAAATATCATAATAGTTTTCTTTAGCTTCTTTCTATGTTAAATAGTAATATGGCGAATATAATAAACAGAAATTAAACAACTATTTGTGGTTTTTTTTATATTGTTCATTACCGGTGGGGTCCACATATTGGATCATATTCAATGATTTTATATTTTATGCCTCTTGGAGAGCTTGGTGTAAAAAAAAGGATAACAAATGGGATGAAATGTTTCATTTTATATGTAGAATACACAAGGAACTCCAGCAGTAATTAGTGATATTAACTGTAATGTCGATGGTATTGTACTTACATGTTTTTGTGTAACTTTTATGTTATGAGAGTCACAAAAGGTAACCTTGGGTACTAACTAGTATACTTCCTTTCGAGATATGTATGATTACTTAAGATCGAGTATAGAATTGAGCGCGCATGTTAAACAATATATATTGGTGAGAAAAGAAACTGAGCAATGAACTAGACCTTTGGAATTCCAATTTTTTTTTCTCATAATACTACTTAACAGAGGCGACGATCCTGAGTGATGGGAGGCAGGTCCCCTGCATTTTTAGCAATACGGCAACTGTTTGTTTGTTTGTTTTTGAATTTCGCGCAAAGCTGCAAGAGGGCTATCTGCGCTAGCCGTCCCTAATTTAGCAGTGTAAGACTAGAGGGAAGGCAGCTATTCATCACCACCCACCGCCAACTCTTGGGCTACTCTTTTACCAACGAATAATGGGATTGGCCGTCACATTATAGCGTCCCCAAGGCTGAAAGGCCGAGCATGTTTGGTGGGACGGGGATTCGAGCCCGCGACGATCCCCAGATTGCGATTCGAGCGCCTTAACCACCTGGCCATGCCGGGCCACGGCGACTGTATAAGTATCTCTCCTCCGACTTCAAATACCTCTTTAAAAATGCCCCCCCCCCCCCAGTGGCACAGAGGCAAGTCATTGATTCCGATGTTTTTGCATAGTACTATTTAACAAAGGCGACAGACAATCTTGAGACATGGGGGCAGGTCCCCTGCATTTTAACAGTATATGTATCTGTCCCCCTGCTTTAAAGACCTCTTTAAGTTATGTCCCCCAGTGGCTCAAGACAAGTTAGTGGCCTTATAACGTTAAAAGCCTGATTTTGACACTTGCGATGAGCAGAGCACAACTAGCCAGTTGTGTAGGTTTCTGCTTTACAACAAATAACTAAATCATAAATATATATATAAAAATTCCAAATAAATTATCATATTTTTGCAAATGACGAGATGCAATGAATCATAGCTTTCAAGATAACCAAAAACTGTAAAACGTCTCTCTCTGATGGTCACTGCAAACTTGTTTTGATAATTAATAACGTCATGCTAACTTTTCTTAAATGGTTCCTCAACCTTTTCAGTCGAGATCGGCGCCATGCTAGATAAGGACCTAGACATCTTTGGTGTCATCAGGCTGTTCTTACAAATGCTACATAAGGGCCTAGGCATCCTTGGTGTCATCAGGCTGTTTTTACAAATGCTATAAGGGCCCAGACATCTTTGGTGTCATCAGGCTGTTCTTACAAATGCTACATAAGGACCTAGACATCTTTGGTGTCATCAGGCTGTTCTTACAAATGCAAACATTTGTAAGAACAGCCTGATGACACCAAAGATGTCTGGGCCCTTATAGCATTTGTAAGAACAGCCTGACGACACCAAAGATGTCTAGGTCCTTATGTAGAACCTTAAGTAAGCAGCAGTGCAATCTTCATGAGATTTTTTAATAATTGTTTATTTATTTATTTATTATTCCACATCAGGAGTAACAATTTTCTCTCAAACTTCTGAACCTGGTGACTGGTAATTTTATATAGATGACATTTTGGGCACGAGCACCCACTACTTTTTCATTTCTACTTCAAATCTGATATAGATGTTATGTTCCTGTCCTCAACACTAGTTGTGTGGGTCCTTATTCCGCAACTATGCTTTTTACTGAGATCAGTTTACATTTCCCCTCACTTTCTAACTTAGCTTTATTTGTCTTTCCCGTATGAGAAATTACATGTTTTTCTGGCAAGGTGTTTGAAATGATGAAGAAAGATAGCGACTCTCGAATCCCAATATTCGATTACAGTCGTCCAAGAGTTGGCAGTTGGTGCTACTAGTCTAGTGGTTAAAGTGCCTGACTGTGGATCCAAGAGTCCATCATTCGTGTCCCGTTATTGCAAAAATACAACCACCTTGCTCTGCATTTTGGTGCCGTGAGTGCGTTATAAGGGTAAATGTCAAATCCCAGTATTCGATGACACTATAGTAGCTCAAGAGTTGGCGGTGAGTGATATTGACTAGCTGCCTTCCATATAGTCTATCAGCTACTTAATAACTAGGGTCGACTATTGTAGATAGTCTTTGTGTAGCTTTATGCGAATTTCTGAAGATAAACAAACAAACTATAAGTTCAAAATTAGGGACGACTAGCTCAAACAGTTTTTGTGTAACTTTGTGCGAATATGCTAAGACAAACAATCAAACTATACGCTCAATATTAGGGACGACTAGGGCAGATAGCTCTTGAGTAGCTAGCTATGCGCAAATATCCGAAACAAACAAAGAAGGGATCAGGAGAACATGGTTTTTATAAAGCGTAATAATCCTTGATATATATAGATACATATCCCAGAAAATCTACCTCTCATTTAACCGACTGAGTGCTACAACGTTTTGTACAGTTTGTTTGTTTGTTTTAATGCAAAGCTACATAATATACGCTCTGTCCACCAGGGGAATCGAACCACGGATTTTAGCGTTGTAAGTCTTTAAACTTACTGCTGATTCACAGGGGGACCGTTTTATACAGAGCTGTGCTCTTTTCAATATTAGAAAATCTGACACTTTGAAAAGCTGATGAACAACAATAAGAGTTGTGAACACATAAAAATGCTACACATGTCGAATCGCGTTGTTTTACAGACAATAAGATTTTATCTTAAATTAGAAAGGACTTTAAACTCACGTTGATTAGTTTTATTATATAAAGTATCATATATATATATATCATGTGCAGAATATATCTACAGTTATATAAGACACATAATATCCTGCGTATGAAATATATATATATATATTTGTGTGTGTGTGTGTGTGTGTGTGTGTGCAGGACTTTATTAGAACATACATCAGATCATATGAATGTATATTAAATTCTGCGTGAACGAGCTAAAGCAATTAATATGAAAGTATTAACGCATTCTATATTATACAATGTTGTAATAATGAATGTAATTTAAGTATAAAATTTATCCGACGAAAAACAAGCGAAACGGATAGACATCAATATTTACAACCGCTTCCACGAACTTCTAACAGGGTCTTGTTACTTCCACGAACTTCTAACAGGGTCTTGTAGCTTCCACGAACTTCTAACAGGGTATTGTTACTTCCACGAACTTCTAATAGGGTCTTGTTACTTTCACGACCTTCTAACAGGGTCTTGTTACTTTCACGACCTGCTAACAGGGCCTTGTTACTTCCACGACCTTCTAACAGGGTTTTGTTACTTCCACGAACTTCTAACAGGGTCTTGTTACTTTCACGAATTTCTAACAAGGTCTTTTTACTTTCACGACCTGCTAACAGGGCCTTGTTACTTCCACGACCTTCTAACGGGGTTTTGTTACTTCCACGAACTTCTAAAAGGCTCTTGTTACTTTTACGACCTGGCCTAGTATGGCTTGGTGGTTTGGTCGCTCGACTCGTAATCTGAGGGTTGTGAGCTCGAATCCCCATCACCGAACATGCTCACCATTTCAGCGTGGGGGCGTTATAATGTTACGATCAATCCCACTATTCGATGGTAAAAGAGTATCCCAAAAGTTGACGGTGTGTGGTGTTGACTAGCTGCCTTCCCTCTAGTCTTACACTGCTAAATTTGGGACGGCTAGCGCAGATAGCCCCCGTGTAGCTTTGCGCGAAGTTCAAAACAAACCAAACCAAACTTTTACAACCTTCTAACAGAATCTCTATGAAATATGACATTTACAGAGCAGCATTCAGACTAGTTTTCGTCAACAATGTTTCACCAGTGACTACAGACTAAATCGTCTCAATGTTTATTACATCTTGGTTTATTAGTGCAATTTCTGTACTTCTTTCTGTTTCTATATCACTCGATTTTCACCAAATTTCGTCCAACATTTGTCGTTAATTGGTTTCATAGAAGACAACAAGACTGAAACAAACCAGACTGCTTTTATCAACTTCTACACCTGTACTCCTTGTACTAGCAAGTTGTCGGTAGGCGCTCGGGGTGCGAGACAACCCGTGGGCATGAGATTCCGGCACTCGTCACTCGCTTGCCCTGAACAACACGGAAACATCATGTTTAAGCCCCAACGTTACACGCAATGTAGATCCGGATTATATCAAATGGAGATGTATCATCGCCCCACAGAAGAAGAAACGGCGTAATAACATTGGATGACTTCTGCGTACACTAGAATATTCGGTTCTAATTAATTTGTAGAGACGTAAAACGTACAGAGAAGACAGTACAGTTGAAGAAACATGCGTTTTTTCACGGACTAATTTTTAGTTATTATATTTGCAGTTTTGACTTTTCAAAACGCCCCCCAGTGGCACAGCGGTATGTCTGCGGACTTGCAACGCTAGAAACCGGGTTTCGATACCCGTGGTGGGCAGAGCACAGATAGCCCATTGTGTAGCTTTGTGCTTAACTAGAAACACACAAAACACACACTTTTCAAAACTAATATTTGTCAGCTCCTTAACAGAGAATGAGCTACAGTATCTATGGTTACCAAGCAACCCTTGGAAAAGGAAAGACTACCTACAGAAATCGTCAAGTTTTTGAATTTCTTATTTTGACATCAGTCCAAATTTTGAGCCGGCGTGACATTATGGTAAAGTATAGGTAAAAGACTGAGGTATAGCCACAGTTTTCTTACAAAGTACTCGCCGTAACTAAGAGTTCGAATACACTTGTGTAAATAATACTGGTAATGTATAGACCATGTCTTACAGTTACAAAATACTGGTCACGTATAGAACATACCTTATAGTTACAAAATACTGGTAACGTATAGAGCATACCTTATAGTTACAAAATACTTAACTATAGAACATACCTTACAGTTATAAAATATTAATAACGTATAGAACATACCTTACAGTTACAAAATACTAGTAACGTATAGAACATACCTTACAGTTACAAAATACGAGTAAAGTATAGAACATACCTTACAGTTACAAAATACTGGTAACGTATAGAACATACCTTACAGTTACAAAATACTAGTGACGTATAGAACATACCTTACAGTCACAAAATATTGGTAATGTATAGAACATACCTTACAGTTACAAAATATTGGTAATGTATAGAACATACCTTCAGTTACAAAATACTAGTGACGTATAGAACATACCTTACAGTTACAAAATACTAGTGATGTATAGAACATACCTTACAGTTACAAAATACGAGTAAAGTATAGAACATACCTTACAGTTACAAAATACTAGTGACGTATGAAACATACCTTACAGTTACAAAATACTAGTGACGTATAAAACATACCTTACAGTTACAAAATACTAGTGACGTATAAAACATACCTTACAGTTACAAAATACTAGTAACGTATAAACATACCTAACAGTTACAAAATGTTAGTAATGTATAGAACATGTTCTATAAAACTTCAATGTGTTTCATACAAAAAAAAGAACACCATGTCCTCCGGCTTTCAGTTAAAACAGAAATATTTACTGGTTGCTACATTTTGCAAGTGGAAACAATGGTATCTAATTACTTTCAAAACTCAGGCTCATGACATTGTGCGTACTGTTCAATAGTCACTTTTGTATCTTCAAGAGGCCTTAGATAGAGCCACGGATGTTCTTACTTCGAAATATCCTTCAAATTTTGCAGCCTTTGTAGTAAGTTTCAGGTTTTCGGTGTTTTTCTCGTTAAGTACAAAACTGTAAAATATGCTGGTCTCCCTGCAAGGTTCGAGTCCAAAATGTTAACGTTATAAGTCTGAAGACACAAGTATGTTATGAAAAAGAGATTACGAAGGAAAGTTTCATTATAATCTTAGCGAAGAGAAGAAAATATGTGGATGAAAAATAAAATTTTAAAAACACCATACATTTCCTGACTTTGTTGTTTTTCACAATTAAGAACAGCATTAAGGAAAAAATATGATCTTTTTTTTTTCTCTTTGCAGCAGAAACAATGTCCCATATATTTGTTGAGTCAGTGAGTTCCTATGGAGCATTTATAACAAAAAAAGAAATATTTTTAGTAGGGCATATCTTATCTCGCTTCCCAGCCAGCATTTATTAAAAAGAAACACTTTCAGGAGGACATGTTTTAGCTCACTTTTCAGGTGGTATTTATCAAAAAGAAACATTGTCAGAAGAGCATGTTTTAGCTCACTTCCCAAGCAGCATTTATCAAAAAGAAAGATTTTCAGGAGGGCATGTTTTAGCTCACTGCCAAGGCAGCATTTATCAAAAAGAAACATTTTCAGTAGGGCATGTTTTAGCTCACTTCCCAGGCAGCATTTATCAAAAAGAAACATTTTCAGGAGGGAATGTTTTAGCTCACTTCCCAGGCAGCATTTATCAAAATGAAACATTTTCAGGAGGATATGTTTTAGCTCACTTCCCTGGCAGCATTTATCAAAAAGAAACATTTTCAGGAGGGCATGTTTTAGCTCACTTTTCAAGTGACATTTATCAAAAAGAAACATTTTCAGGAGGGTATGTTTTAGCTGTAAACGTGAATATAAGTATGTTGCTACTCTAGTCTTTTTAATTCCTTAATTTGACACTAAAGCAGAAAGAGAACTATATTCTACAGTAATAGTTAGTGAATTAGAAAGACCATAAAGCAACAACGTGTATATATATATAGTTTTATCGAGACATATACTTATTTGTTTTTCTGGGATACTCATTTTGTAAGAGCAAACGTTAATTACGAAATCTTGACGCTGTTATACACCAGTTTGTTTGATGTGCTTTGAGAAACCATAAATATTAAGAGTTGTGAAAAATTTAGCTTACAAACACATTGAGAAAATGGTCACACAAAATCGTTACATAATATACAGACACACACCACAGATATATATGAATCACATAAGCCAACAAGATGACCAAAGCTGTCTAAAATATCATAGATGTCATATGAGGTTATTTCAAATACTCAAAAACAGCGACCACGATTGACCAGTAAATGGATGAAACGAGTTTAAGATTAGCTAATGTTTTAAACAATACGGAGTCCTTTATAGAGAAGTAAGTATATTGTATACATGAAAATAACTGGGGAGAAATAGAGTTTGCAAATGCACATTTGGGACAAAACTTACGTTTTTTTTCCCCCTATCTTCAAGTCGAATGGTATCTTATGTAACATGAGGACCAAAGAAACGGGTTAGAGACCCCAAGATTCAGTTGTTAACAGTCCCTGATTTTAAATTGATAACCAGATCGAGAGAAGGCAACCAGGCAACAACACCCATCGCCTACATGATTACACTAAACCAAATATTAATATTGACAGCTACTTTTATAACGCACCCGCAGCTGAAAATTCGGAATGTGGGCATTGGTATACTACAAGAGCGAACCTTATACCTTCTGACCTGAAATACAATACAAAACTATTTTAAATCACTGAAATAACGCTGTTGACTGAAAAGTCTGTTTGTTTTTCTCTCTGCAAGATGTATATTAATCTGGAATATAAAAGCATACGGAGAGTATGATGTACATGATTTCACTGGTATTTAATATGATATACATGATTTCACTGGTACTAAATATGATGTATATGATTTCACTGGTACTTAGTATGAAAAGCAATACACGTGACTGAATAGTTGGGAAATATTTATTATAAGTCATATAGTCTAATGATATCGTATACTGTGATATTACTAGTCCGACCTTAGCATATCCGCTTTCTACAATAACAAAATGATTACTTACTCTTAAAATATCATAGGATTTATCCTTTTTATAACATACGGTTTTTACTATAATAACATATCTAGCACTCACTTAGTATAATGCACGTAATGTCACGACTACTTAGTATGATGTACATGCTTATGCCGCTATTTAGTACATGATTTCACTGGTACTAAGTATGTTGTACATGATTTCACTGGTACTTAGTATGATGTATATGATTTCACTGGTATTTAGTATGATATACATGATTTCACTGGTACTTAGTATGATGTATATGATTTCACTGGTATTTAGTATGATATACATGATTTCACTGGTACTTAGCATGATGTATATGATTTCACTGGTATTTAGTATGATATACGTGATTTCACTGGTACTTAGTATGATATACATGATTTCACTGGTACTAAGTATGATGTACATGATTTCACTGGTACTTAGTAAGATGTATATGATTTCACTGGTATTTAGTATGATATACATGATTTCACTGGTACTAAGTATGATGTACATGATTTCACTGGTACTTAGTAAGATGTATATGATTTCACTGGTATTTAGTATGATGTAAATGATTTCACTGGTACTTAGTATGACGTACGTGATTTCACTGTTACTTGGTGTAACGTACATGATTTCACTAGTACTTAGTATGATATACATGATTTCACTGGTACTTAGTATGATGTATATGATTTCACTGGTATTTAGTATGATATACGTGATTTCACTGGTACTTAGTATGATATACATTATTTCACTGGTACTAAGTATGATGTACATGATTTCCCTGGTACTTAGTAAGATGTATATGATTTCACTGGTATTTAGTATGATGTAAATGATTTCACTGGTACTTAGTATGACGTACGTGATTTCACTGTTACTTGGTGTAACGTACATGATTTCACTAGTACTTAGTATGATGTACATGATTGTTAAGATTAAAACAATGTAATAATGCTTGTTTTCTTGTATTCGTTTGAACGAGTCAAACATGATTTAATATGCTGCTCCTGTACATCTGATTCATATGTCACCAAATACATTACTTTCTGTTGTTTTTTAATTGTCTTTTCTTAACTATTCCTTGATTCGACAGTCATAAAACTTTCATAAAATTTAATCAATAGTTAAGCCATGACTCATAATATTTTCCACACCCCCTCCGGTGTCTCAGCGGTAAGCCTGAGGACTTATTACGCTAAAAAAAACGGGTTTCGATACTCATAATTGGCAGAGCATAGATAGCCCATTGTATAGCTTTGTGCCTAACAACTAATAGACAAACATAGGATTTTGACCAATTACTTTAGTGCTAGCAACTGACAAGGCATAATTTAATTTTCATTAAATATGAAACAAAAATCAATTTCAGATTTCACACTAGGATAAAGTTAAAAAAATTGAAACCTTTTCATTCGCATTTCATATAACTAGTAATGTTTAACACTGGGCAGACTATAATTACTGGAATATAACTCACTTTCATGCATACTTAAATATGTATGCATTTGCACGATGGGTATGATATAACACTTCTAAAGGATTTTAAAACACCACATCAATTCATAAAGTCTGTCCTCCTTCTTCGCACTCCTTTAAAGAATTTCAAAACATCACATCACTTTATAAAGTCTGTCCTCCTTCTTCCCCTCCTTTAAAGAATTTTAAAATATTACATAACTTTATAAAGTCTGTCCTCCTTCTTCCCACTTTTTAAGGATTTTAAAACACTAAATCAATTCATAAAACTACACAATTGTCTATTTGTGCTCTGGACACTACGGATATCGAACCCCGATTTTTAGTATTATGATCTCTCAGATTTACCACTGAGCCATCGGGGAAGGAGACCAGTATGTTTGTATCATTAATAAATCGAATACCAGTGACATTATTGAAACATAAAAAGACATATCTGTGATAAATCTTGTTTATCTGGATTACAATAATCAAAAACAATTATTTTTTAAAGTAAATTGGCGAAATTGTTCTTAACATATTCTACAATCTTGTTGCTTCTAAAGAGCTGTTAAACTAGAGACTTGTGATTGTTAATCTAATTAACCAACTGATAGTTTAATTACTGCTAGACAACAAAAACACTTTGTCATAAGTGAGGAAATTAAAGAAGAATGTATAACAATATGCTATATTCAGTGTCGACGAGGCCTTTCGCTCAATATCAAGGTTCTCTAGGACGGCTGGGATGCGACAGGCATAGTAGCGTTTGACATGTTGTTTATATTATCAAACTTTAAGTAAATAAACTATTATGATATGAACTAGATTAAGTTAGTGGAGAGTAATTTTTAATCATTTTATACAAGTTATTAACAAATATATTATTAGAGTAAGGGTTAATGACACGGTGTTATTTATTTAACATAATATTTAAGTGGATAAACAGATTTATTGTACCTTCCAGATTATTACAGACCTTGGCTCATTGATCAGAATAATACAGTAGTACTTATTCTAATTTTAACAATAACAAATTCTCTGCCCCTGAAATACTTAAACAGTAATTATTTAATGAAATCCTGTTCATATGCATTAGATAAATACCACATAAAGAAAAACGCTCAGTTCAAGTTAGCAGATTAAATAAATACCACAAACTGTGCTGAAAACGTTATTGATAATAGATATTGGCAATTGTAAATAAGTGAAGTTCATAATGTTTAAGTTTAATGTCAGATTAGGTGCTCGAGTTTTAACTGATTGTTTTTGTTATTTAAAATTAGATTACACGATATTTTGTCAGATTAGGTGTTCGTATATTAACTGACAATTTAAATTAATCTGCTAATTTAAACTGAACGTTTTTCTTTATTATTTACACCTCTATCTATCTATCCGATACAATTTTCCCACCTTTATTTATCTAAAACAATCTTCACACCTTTATCTACCTATCCTATTTACCTAAGTTTTTCAGCAAGTAGCAACTTAATGAATGGTGTATTTAACATACCTTAATCTTAGGTAGCCATTGTACTAATCTTGGTTATTGATATTCTTATTGCAAGTGCTACTTAAAACACTGTGTAGCTTCTGTATATCTATCCGATACAATCTTCACACCTTTATCTACCTAAAACAATATTTAAACCTTTATCTATCTATCCGATGCAATCTTCACACCTTTATATATATCTATCCGATACAATCTTCACACCTTTATCTACCTAAAACATTATTTACACCTTTATCTATCTATCCGATACAATCTTCAGATCTTGATCTACTTAAAACATTATTTACACCTTTATCTATCTATCCGATACAATCTTCAGATCTTGATCTAACTAAAACATAAAGGTGTGAAGATTGTATCGGATAGATATATAAAGGTGTGAAGATTGTATCGGATAGATATACATAAAGGTGTGAAGATTGTATCGGATAGATATATAAAGGTGTGAAGATTGTATCGGATAGATATACATAAAGGTGTGAAGATTGTATCGGATAGATATATAAAGGTGGGAAGATTGTATCGGATAGATAGATAGATAAATGTGTGGAGACTGTATCGGATAGATATATAAAGGTGTAAATATTGTTTTAGGTAGATAAAGGTATAAGTATTACTTTATCTTGAATATCTCGAAATACGACATTCAACTGCATATATCTTGGGTAGTGTCTCTGATTAATATTATTGTACTTGTTTCCGTCTGAGAGTAAACAGACTCGGGACTTTCATAACAAACACAAGTTTCACAACACACACAAGTTTCTATTTCATATTAAAATAAGAAGTTTCTGAAATATTCATTATCACTTGTAAATTGAAGTCCATTACGTTCCATAAATAGCACGTTAGTGATGGACGACTGGCCGAAAAAAGTGGTGAGTTTAGGAGTACTAGTTTTATAAGCGTGAAGCGAGTGATTGAAAATGGCGGTTTTAAAAGCTCGCCGAAATAAAGACTTTATGTCATAGAGTGCTTCTACCGTGAAAAACTCTTTGACAAAACGAACCTTTCTAAATGATTCACTCTTGGTTAATTTTCTCTCAAAAAAGAAAAAGAAAAAAAGGGAGAGTGAGAAAGAGAAAAATAAAACTTCTGGCCCCTAAAGGACTTCTTCCTCACGGAGAAATCCCCCTAGCTCCCAAAACAATACAGCAGAAGGCCTCAGTTATACGAATGAGTCATTCCTCTCTTTTTAAAACTGGCTCAGCGTATTTCCCACATGAACAGATGCATAGAGTATCGTTAACAGGAACCAAATTGGCGGAAGGAAACCCCGGATCACAGTAGTGCAAATAAAAGACCGATTACAGCACTTGTCTGTTCTGACCCTAGATACCCGTCGATATGGAATAGAGCAACTCTGAATACCTCCCCTCCAATCCCCGTCGAAGAGTAGAGAGCCAATTTAGATATGTTTTTGCTCTATAATTACTCATTTCGTTTTATATATATACTCGTGTATATGTACCTACACCGTAAACAATAACAATAATAATCATCCGTAAAATTACGGAAAAAGATTCCGACAGAATATTTATAGGTACTTTTTTTTTAAACAAAGTTTCGTATTTCAACGGACAATATTTTATGGAAACTCGTTAAAAAACTGGAAATATTCTGCAAAACATTCCGTTAAAACATGGAATTTTGTAAAAATAACTTCTATATGTGGTGCCGGAAATGTTTTCCGTGATTTTATGGACTTTTTTTTTTTGGTGAATTGCAACTAAACCATGTAAAGTCAGAGTAAACTAATGCTTTCAAATTTGTGATTCCCCGACTTCATTTAATGTTTCAACCAGAAGCTGTTTAATAGACGTTTGAACCTTTATTTAGGGTCACACTTCATTCTGCCAACTGGTTCCAACCCTTATCTAAGGTCACACTTCATTCTGCCAGCTGGTTCCAACCCATATTCCAGGTCATCCTTCATTCTGCCAGCTGGTTTCAACCCTTATTCAAGGTCACACTTCATTCTGTCAGCTGGTTTCAACCTTTATTTAAGGTCACACTTCATTCTTTCAGCTAGTTTCAAGCTTAATTTGAGGCCAAACTTCATTCTGACAGCTGGTTTTAATCTTTATTTGAAGTCATACTTCAACTGGTTTCAACAATAAAGTGTTGTTGAGTTTTGGTAATGGGCGAAAGACCTTCTATATTTTGTTCCAGAAACTCAAAATATAATAATATTGAAATCCCCTGTTTAAAAACATCAACAAACCGTTGTTGTACTATCCGTTTTTTATTACATTTCTTTGCTACGAAGGATAATTTGATTATAGAATGACATCGGTTAACCAAATTATGAGCTTGGATCGTTAACGATATCAGAGTTTAGTCAGATTATTCCCGTTTCACGTGCAAGGATTGTTTACAGCATGCTTTACTTTTCAAGAGTGGATAGAGGTCAGAAGGCACTGTAAATGGTAGCCGTCAAGTGTGAATCAATGATCTAAGATTTTTAAGTTAGTCTTAGCAAAAAAGTATTTGATATAAGCATATGTTTGGACGAAAAAAGCTTGTCCAAAAGTCTTATTGTTTGTTTGTTCATGAACTGGTGTCGGTGTAAGGATAGTCGTCGTCCGTTACTTTACTGTGAAGATACTTTGAGTAGGAAATGGAACAAAAGATCGTTTCCATATTTGAAGAGCGTCTCTGTTTTTGTTTACAAACAGTAAATAATGCTGAAATAACCCACCTTGTCTAAGTGTTAGTCTACTTCTTAAACCACAAGAGAACTTCACAGAACCGTGACTATTTTCCTCCAATTAAGTCTTTTCTTATTAGCTTTATCAACAATCTTTAAACAGTGAGTGGCAGACGCGTGGTTACTTTTTCTTTTCTACAAATCACTACCCTGCATATATTACTTCATTTCTTGACTTAGAGTGCAATCAAGTTTATTATATTCCCTTCAACGTTTCCAGACATAGCTTTGTATACCACACATGAATGTTATTTTACTCATATTTTATCAGTTACATTTTTATCAATAAACTGCTTTAAAAGTACGTTTCCTTTCTTCATCCATATATAGTTTTATAATCTATCTTTTATTTAAACTTATATATTAAACTTTCTCTTTCACCTCAATAAAGTAAGTAAGGTTTCACATCCGTTCAATTGTTAACCATAACAAAGTGAGTAAGGCATTCAGCTTCGGCTAATTGTTAACCACAACAAAGTGAGTAAGGCTGGTTAACAATTAGACGGATCTTAATGCCTTACTCTCTTAGTTCTGGTTAACAATCGGACGGATCTGAACAACAAAACGAGTAAAGCTTCAGATCCACCCGATTGTTAACCAGAATTAAGAGAGTAAGGCATTCAGATTCGGCTAATTGTTAACCACAACAAAGTGAGTAAGGCATTTAAATCCGTCCAATTGTTTATGCGCTAAGAAAGTCTTAGTCGAATATTTAATTAAACTCTGTTCTCAGAATAGATCTTCTGCAATACAGAATACAGGTATATATATTCCGTTAGAGCACATTACATTGCAAATATTTTTGAAGTAGAAACAGAATTATATGCAAGGTTATTCTCGTGTTCTTATTACTTATTCACTTGAAATCAAGTGAGTTTAAGCATTCTATCTTCAGAACCACATCCTTCAGTGTTCGATACTTACCGTGTCATCGGAACGATTAAGAATGACAAATTCAATATACCTCAGAAAACTATAAACTCAATGTAGCTCAGAAAACTATAAACTCAATATAGCTCAGGAAACTATAAACTCAATATAGCCCAGGAAACTATAAACTCAATATAGCTCAGAAAATTATAAACTCAGACAGCTTAGAAAACTATAAACTCAATATAGAGTTTTCTAAGCTGTCTCAGTTTATAATTTTCTGAGCTATTTGAGTTTATAATTTCTTGAGCTACATGAGTTTATAGTTTTCTGAGCTGTCTGAGTTTATAATTTCCTGAGCTATCTGATTTTATAGTTTTTTGAGCTGTCTGAGTTTATAATTTCCTGAGCTATCTGAGTTTATAGTTTCTGAGCTGTCTGGGTTTATAGTTTTCTGAGCTATCTGCATTTAAAGTTTTCTAAGTTATTTGAGTTTATAATTTTCTGAGCTATCTGAGTTTATAATTTCCTGAGCTATCTGAGTTTATAGTTTTCTGAGCTGTCTGAGTTTATATATTTCTGAGCTATCTGAGTTTATAGTTTTTTGAGCTGTCTAAGTTTATAATTTTCTGAGCTATCTGAGTTTACAGTTTCCTGGGCTATATTGAGTTTATAGTTTCCTGAGCTATATTGAGTTTATAGTTTCCTAAGATAAACTCAGACAACTTAGAAAGCTTTAAACGCAGATATCTCGATATTTGAAAAGAAATGGCTACAGGTAATTAAAGTTACTGTTTTATATCTGAAATTGAATGCAATACCTTCTATATGTAAGCAGTACAGAGAATCTCGACGCTAATCAAGGTCAAAGTGCCGTTGAACCATTACATGGACGAGACACATGTGTTTACCACTACTTGGATTTTTCTGACAGCTAGGTGCGACACGCCCCGCCTATTTGAAGGGTCCGGTCCGCCCTTTTCAGTTTTTACCCTTTGATCGGCAGGTCATGATTTTTCCCAGTCACGTGATCTTACTACAGGATGAGGTGTTGGTTGTTAAAAAAAATTAGCCTAGTTAGTGTTAATTGACGAATAGAAAAAAATCCAACAATTTGAGTTTCCTCATTTGCGTACACGTATTTTACAACCCTTGTTACTTACCGTACTGGAAATGCAATATATTTGCACTTAATTAGGCTAACAAACGACCGTAATACAGAACTACGTTGGTTCACACTGTTGGTGCTGCACTAAATTAAAATAAAATGCAAATGTGCTAATTATTAATAAAATGTGTATAAAAAACGCAGAACGCAATATTCGTTTACGATATAACAGGTACATTTACTATTTTAATGTTCTGCCGCTCTTTGTATAAACATTTCCTATGTTTTTCACGTTCAGAGTATTTAATAACTTATAATGTGACCTAATGTTAAGTATTGACTGTACGAAGTGGGCTGAGTGCAGCCCATTGGTCAGTGTGACAGACTGTAGAGCTGAGATTCCTTGAGTCGTATTGTTTTACCAACCCACCCCGCCCACGTACACAAATCGCACTCCGCAATTGGGGTCATGGGCGTGTTATAGGAGTAAAGGTCAATTACCACAATTCTGTCTGACAAGGGTAGCCCGAGAGTTGGCGGTAGTTGGTGTCTGTCACTTGAAAATTAGCCCTCGCGTAGCTTTGTGCAAAATTCAACCACAACAAAACAAACGATATGCCCACGATGTCAGAGATGAATATCGTACAGTGAAGCGGAATATTTCTAAACTAATGAGATATGGATTACACTAAATAAAAATGGAAATGTAATAAACCTTCTACATCCAACTCAGCCTACCTAGCACTGAGGTCAACAGCACTTGGATATGTCGCTCTTGGAACCATTCAAAATACGTAGTTGGTTCAAATCCTATTGAGCAAGACGAGACTCGCTATGAAGCAGACCCAGGATCGAATCCTAAATAACGCCTGCCACCACTGTATATAACAAAACTCAAATTCTGTATTTAACCGGTTTCTTTACATCACAGGCTCTCTTCGATATAAAAATCAGAAAACAATTAGGCACTTTATTTTATAAAGAAATAAAATTTAAATTTAAAAATCTATATAAAATATAAAAGTTTTGTTTTTCAATTTCTTTTTTCTTTTTCCTTTTTTTAATCTTTTTATATCTTTAGTTGTTTTTTAAACTTGGTTTACAAAATAAATCTAACTATTGTTAACAATATAACAAATACATTGGCTCAGTGGCAAATCTGTCAGCTTAAAGTTTCAATACTTGTAGTAGACACAGCACAGTCAGCCCATTGTGTAGTTTTGTGCTTAAAAATAAACAAACGGAACCTATTTTATTAAACATCTCGCCTCCTAACGGCTTTTAATGAAAATTTTAAAAAGCATTATATATGTATATTATGCTTTATCATAATACCTTCTTACTAACTACCTGTTACTCATGTGTAATTGTATTGAAGAGCGTCATTACGTTGTTGATAAAACTAAACAGATTTTAATATTCACGTTTATAGATCAGGCAAGTTACGTCACTACTATATGTCATCTACGTCATCACTCTAACTGATTCTCATAATATAAGCAAACATTTCAAAACAAACAGTTTTTGCGGCCTGTTTTATCTATTTGTGTAGCTTAAAGTACCAGGCTTTTCATATAAATACTCAATATTATGAGTTGCTTATTTACTATGTAATGATCGTATTTCTTTACGTACAAAATCCAATTTTAGAACTTTTTAATGTTGTTATTTGCGTAACCTTCAATTAGATACCGCCGTAGTTACATAACCAAATAAATACACTCTTTTGTTTTATATTGAAAGGCTTATATATATTTGTGATTACATGCCTATATGCTTTTCCAATTACAAACAAATTGTACCAAAGAAAGTATTAAAAAAGGATGAATAGTGCAGCCTACCATCTTGACCTTTAACCTTTCCGATTATAAAAGATAGTTCGTGGAGTAAACACGTGTAAACTCTAGAGTCTGCAGATATTAGAACGTTCTTAATGTTTTTGTTTTAAAGCAAACAAACATTGGGCTATCTGTTGTGTTCACCTTAGAGATTCGAACCCCGGATTTTAGCGTTGTAAGTGTGTAAACTTACCGCTGTCCCACTGGAGGACAAGTTTGTAAATATACTCCTGATATATATATATATAATTAAGTTCACATTGCTAAGACAACGAGGGTAATGAAATAACAGATAAGTAAACCTGATAATCCGAGTATTTCCGGTAGGTAGACTACCCTTCTTTAAGCGTAGATTCACCAGGATTTACCTTCTGAAACGGCTCAGGTTATTGAGTTTCCTACATTATGATTTTAAAATGATTTCGTATCTTTCACACTTTTTTTTTCTAACATATTGGATGTAGAGTTTTTATTGTTTTCAACCTCAATGACAATTGGCCAAACAACCAGAACACAAACCTCATCGTTCAGTCACGGTCCCTTATTTAAAACTGTTGACCACCTCGTCGTAAGCACCCGCCGCCTACACAGGTACTCTTAATCACGTAGTGTGATTGACTGTCACTTTTATAATGCGCCTAGAGCGTGTTCATTAGCACGTCGCATAATCTAGCCATGGATCGTCCGATTCACATTCCGGCACACTAATCCTCGGCCACGCCCTGCATACATTGAATGTAATGGTTCATTGCAGCGCATGTTTGTGCAACTGTTTGGTGATTCTATAACTCAGTAATTTTTTATTTAACTCGATAAGTAGTTTATAATGCTTTGTTTTATGTATTGTAATAATTAGTACAACATCTCAATCGTCTTTCACGTATATACAACACTATATGAGACAAACTCCAGAAAAACTACGAACACGAGCGTTTTGTTGAAATCAAGTGAATATACTTGAATTTCAAGATGGTTACTTTTTGTTACTTCTTGTGATACAACACTGGAGAATAACATTTTCCAAATTTCAAGCGTTTAACCATATAAGCAACCTGAAAAGTTACATTGATTACATTTACTACGAGAGGGCGTAACTGTTCCATACGATACAGGTGGTCTTTTAATGAGAGATGTGTTCAAACTTCTTTGCTGTAGTCAGATAACCAACGTTTGCAGCGAAGAAGAAAGAGGACTAAGCATGTTGCTGTTCAAATAGACAAAATGGCGTTTTTCTTTTATAAACTGAGGGTCGCGGGTTCGAATCCCCATCAACCAATATATTCACCCTTTCAGCTGTGATGGCGTTATAACGTGACGGTTAATCCCACTATTCGTTGGTAAAAGAGTAGCGCCAAGAATTGGCGGTGGGTGGTGATGACTAGCTGCCTTCCCCCCTAGTTTCGCACTGCTAAATTAGGGACGGCTAGCGCAGATAGCCCTCGTGTAGCTTTGCGCGAAATTCCAAAACAAACAATCCCCCCTAGTTTCGCACTGCTAAATTAGGTACTTGTAGTTTTCGCGAACTTTGAAACAAAACAGACGAACCTCTAATACACATAACTCATTATTTAAGCTTCCCAAAAATGTAAAGGTTGAGTTCATACAATATTATACCTTACTTCTAGTAGACTCCTTTTTTCAATGAAAGAAGTTAGATAATGGCAGCCTTTCATTGGTAAATAATTCTGATATTCCAATTCTGACTTTGTTAATTCACCAATCAAAGGGACATTTTAATCCAATTTCCTTCGACGAATAACACAATTTTACGGTCCAGTAGACATAAAATTAATTCCATCGATTATTTTCTGGACCTGACTGGTAGAGATGTAAACTACTATATTTACCCCAGAGGAGAAAAAACAAAGAAAACATCAGTGTTCAGAAAGCTAGACCCAAGACAAGCCTAGTTACACCAATCTTAATATCCTAACTATCACAACTCCTTCAGCGCCCTCTTTGCTAATTGTCGAATACAAAGAGACTCAAGACTATCGTCCATCAAACCACCTCACCAAACGAGTTGCTCCAAATAAACACAAGTCAAATCTGTTTACCACATTTCCATTAAAACAACGTGCCAAAATATGTTGTTTTTTTGTAGCACATCAGCCGATATTAGATGAAAACGGAAATGATAAAAAAAATCTTTACAGCCGACTTAGAGTCAACCTACTATTCTTTGACTTTGTCAGAGAAGCTCGTATATTTTTTTTTGTCGTTAATTACCACAAAAAGATGGACTTAAGCTTAATGTTTTTTGTTACACTGAATAACTTTTTTACGGGCCTTACATCTTAGGCTTAAGTTCAGATATACGCTGCTTATAAATCCTTCGATAATACAGATCGCTGAATCTAAACCTTCAAATAAAAAATCATCCAACGTAAAAATATCTACCTTATTACAAATAGGAAGATTTACGTATAATTAAATTGAAGAACAGAGACGTGAACAAAATCACAATTCATCAGAAAATAATGTTTCTTAGAATTAAGAATAATTTCTCTGCGGTTTCCTGTTAACATTTGCAGTAGTTTTAAAAACTTGAAAACTACTTTAAAGTTTTTCCATCTTTGCTTTTGTTATAATCTCTAATAAATATATTTATATTTGTAATTTGGAAGGACTAACAGAAGTTATATTTAGAAGTATCGACAATATTGTTTTCGTTGAATCTATGTTAAACGACAGAAAAACATTTTTATCATCACATACTCCTTAAAAAACATTTAGTCAGGAACGACACATTTTTAACGTACACAAAATGTTTGTAGTTATATTTTCAGACTAAATTCAGATATGTAGTGAATACCAGACTGTTTTTAACGTGTTTCCGATCCGTTACCCAAGACAGTCTTCCTTCAATAACCGTCTTTATCTCCACACACAAAAAATGTTTTTTATCTTTAAGCAGTTTAAAAAAATAATTGGGATTAAGTTAAAGCTTATTATGTTATTACTAAAAAATGGCCTATTATATGCTTAATAAAGCACACAAAAACATTACATTACACACGTCAGGGAAAAAGGCAGAAACAGTACATTGTGCTATCAGAAAAAAAGGCAAAAACATTACATTACACATGTTATAGAAAAACGCAAAATTATTACATTTTACACGTCAGGAAAAACGCAAAAAATTGAATAAAGAAAACTACTATCATTATCATAGAAGAAAAGTGTAGCACGATTTATAGCCATTATCAATTCATTACATTTTTTCTTCAACGTTCTAAACGTATAACACTGCTCCATCTGGTGTTGGTACGTAAGATATTATAGAACAAACTACAAACATGAGAATAAAATTAAACACTCATATCTATATTTTATTTTAAATTGTTTTTGATAAAAAGCCACTGGAGTCATAACGGAATGGTGTGAATAAATATTAAGGAAAATGGAAAATATGCAACAAGCGTTCACTCAACTAGTGTTGAGTATCACAGTACCAACAGTTCAGCCAATATGACACAACACAACACCGTTCCCTAACATGATGATGCATCCGTGATAACACATAACACTTATTTTGTTGTTCGTAAGTTTATGTTCTCGCCAAGTAGTCTGTCAGTATACGCAACCAATAGTAAAAGTATTGTTAACACATAAAAATGTATTCGTCTTTATCATGGAAGAAAAGTATAGCACGATTTATAGCCATTATCAATTCATTACACTTCTTCTTCAACGTTCTAAACGTATAACACTGCTCCATCTGGTGTTGATACGTAACATCAAAATACCAGTGGTTGCTATATAATAACGCCGGTCCGTGCATTAGTAACACAGGACACTGTTCTGCCTGGTATTATTGACAAGTAACAGAAAGTATCATATCATAAGAATGTGATAAACTTGTTTACAGCACGAAGATAGATAGATAGAGAGCATGTCGTATAAAACATAATTTTAATACAGAACGCTAAGAGAAACCATTCTCTATTCATATAGAGTTACGATGAATATTTACACGCTAATATACATTATCAATAATGTCCCATAATTCCCATTTCACCTACATATGTCACATTACATGTATCAGATAATGTATTGCTTTAGACAGAGTCGTATGTCATTTGCAACAATAGCGGCCGTAGATCTTTCTAGGCAGACAGTTTTAGAGATTCCTATTTTAAAGTAAGGTTTAAAGCTAGCCACGTGGCTTTCAGAATAATTATCATGGAAGCATAAGAGTGATACTATCTGAATGAACGTGAAACATAATACCAGGAAAGAAAAAGAAAAAAAAACTATTACTATCGATGCTTTAGGGTCTTTGTTGTCATGTAATTTCATCTCGTTATAAGCATGTTGCATTCAAATCAATCCATCAATCCAACAGCCGGATTGTAGCTGTACGCATGCGCAAGACTCAAAGTTCCATCTTTCGTATCCAGGCGGTGAACTTACAAGGCTTCATTCTCATAGGAATTCTTATACACTAGATGGATAAGGGTGGGGTGTGGTTGGGATGGGATGGGGAATAGAGGATAAAATCGTAAAAACAAACTACTGAAATCAATATAAAAACTAGTTTTATGCGTCGTACAGTTATGTTTCTTGGATAAATTAACGATATATCGATTTCTTCCTTTGGGTGTTTCGTATCGAAAAGTTCGTTACGAAAGTGGTGTTGGAAGTTAACAAAGCAGTGGCTCTACGGAGAGACGACAGAGAAATTTTGGTTTTGAGATCATGAAGTTTTAAAAATCCAATCAAATTTCGTTGGAAGTATCAATATTTGTTTTAGAAACATCTTTTCAAGCAACTTTCATGCACTTCAAAAGCGTAATTAACAACTATTTTCTGCTCAGCTTGACTTCTCAAATCCTTACACTAAACAGCTCCAAAGCTGCTATATATTATCAAATCGTTGAAGTTCAAAAACCGCAGCTTCTGTTGGACATACTTTAAGCCTATAAACAGTTGGTAATTGGTATTTTTAACGTGAACGACACTTTATAACGAAATGTGGGATAAGCGGCCAGGTCGGAGATCTCGAAGTTCATATATAACTATCCCTAATTTGTTGACCAGAAGTAGGTCGCTCAATCAGAAGCACCCGCCGTTTACACGACTACTCTTAATCGAATATCGGGATTGACTGTCACTTTTATAACGTATCCATAGTGGTAAATTAGAAATAGATATATTGCGAACTCGAACTTTGAATCTTGCAGTGCTCAGACTGGACCAGTTTATAATAATAATAGTAATAGCTTAATAATAATAATAATAGCCTAAAGAACGAGAAGAAAACGTGGTATGTACGGAACTATTATTTTATTCACGGAGGTTATAATCGTTGTTATATAACCTGTGTACAGAGACTTTAAATTACCGAATTGCTTTTATACTCGCATATTACACATATTACACCATAGTAAGTAATCTTACGTCTTTGTCTGCTTCAACAGCACGTGTATAAAACTAATTATTTGAAAAAAATATATGTAAAATACGTAGGGACTGGTCATGCCAGGCCCGCATAAACAGTTAAGAAAAAATAAGTTTAGAAAGACATGTGGACCCTGTGACTAATTTTAGGGTTAACTTGAGTAAGAAAGCACATTAAGCTAATATGATAATAGGTAGGTAAACAACGATTTATAAGCATAAGGGAAAATGTTATTGATGGTGGAACATACAAGATGTTTTGACAAAACATATAGAAACCTGGACAAGACATGTCTATCTGTGTGATATAGAAACCTGGACAGATCATGTGTATCTATGTGATATAGAAACCCGGACAGATCATGTCTATCTGTGTGATATAGAAACCCGGACAGAACACGTGTATTTGTGTGATATAGAAACCCGGACAGATAATGTGTATCTGTGTGATACAGAAACCCGGACAGTATCTGGGTGCAATATTTATTTGTTTGTCATTGTGTTCGTTAGATAAAAGTACAACATCTTATTTCAAGTACAGTAATAAGTTTTTCATAACTACACATTTTTACCTCTATGTTGTTGTTGTTGTTGTTTTAACTGCTGCCATTTTTATCTTTACTAAGTTTTATTCTAAAGTCCACGAGTGTTTAATATTTTCAACATGAAGAGCACTTGGTGTGGTACATGAACTAAGTGGACCTTTAAAGTTCAGGCATATCCAACCATAATCTAGAACTGCTGACCAAAGAGATTGCGACCAGTCAGCAGCACATGCTGCCATTGTTGCCCTATAAATAAATAAAAAGGTTTTTTAGTGTGATGAAAGAAAGTTCATTTTGGACTCCAACAGCCTTGGATCTTCTGGATGAGAGAGTCAATGGGTGATGAAATTTCGCGTAACGTCGGGAGGATTTAGTTGCAATCCTCAATGAACCTTCTCTCGGTTTGCTTTGTTTGTTTTGAATTTCGCGCAAAGGAGTTAGCCGTCCTTAATTTAGCAGTGAAAGACTAGAGGGAAGACAGCTAGTCATCATTCCCCCCGCCAACTCTTGGGCTACTCTTTTACCAACGAATAGTGGGAATGATCGTCACATTATAACACCTCTAGGGTTGAAAGAGCGAGCATGTTTGGTGGGGCGGGTATTCGAACCCGCGACTCGCAAATTGCGAGTCGATCGTCCTAACCACCTGGCCATGCATAAAATACAGCTTAAGTTATCTGTCAGAGAACACTCTTAAACGTATGTCTGGTGTTAAGCATCGTTTTCAAATTACCAAATTATATCTGGTAAGTCTTCTATTTGTTCAAATGGTTCAGTACAATATATATGCTGTTCTCGTATTTTATTACATTTATTATTTTTTTTTTTTGCTACTCTGTACAATAAGTACAAAAATAATTGGTATTTTTATGCTGTTCTTTTCAGTATTGATGTTTATCTTTGAGATTTTTCCTATCTGTATTATTAATAATATGTAGGCAAACAATGATTTATAAGCATCAGAAAAAGGTTTAATGATGGTGAAACATACTACATATTTTGACAGAACACTAATGATACCTGAAGAAGACAGAACAATGTTCTGTCGAAACATGTAGTATGTTCCACCATCAATAAAACTTTTCCTTATGCTTATAAATCGTTGTTAGGGTTAACAGTCATCATGGAGATAGCACGAGTGCGGGGACGGTATGGGACTCATTATCACAAAGATTACCCGGGGTAGCAAAACAATATCAATATTCTTATTTGTAGTAGGTAAGATAGAACATTACTATTTACTCTCCCTTCCAAATCCTAGTTACAGTGTCGTGGTGTTCGTCTTTTGATTGATAGTTTGGTTGATCGCTTTCTTACTAGAAGAATAACGTAGTCTTCAGTTTATTTTTGTTATTTTGCCAGTTTAGTGTTAACAACCGCTGGTAGTCTTTGCGCTGTGACAAAAACAGTTAATGCAGTGCTCACAAACTTCTCAAGAGTAGTTATCTCTCTAAAAAAGATAACCAAGATGTTTATCTCTCGAACATTCCCAGAAGCTACCCTGCCAGATAATATCTGGTTTTTCTAAAGCAATTACAAGGAATATGAGCTCAGAAGAGATAGAGAGAGACAGAACTCTTTCTAGTAAAGCACAGCCGACACTGTACATCTGACTCTATTCCCATCATTACATATGTTCAAATAACATCAGTCCTAATTAGTTTCCAGCTTTAATTAACTTTCTTTGATCCAAGGCTTTTCTTGTTGTACCAAAACTGTGCATGTCTTGGCAGAAATTTTGATAACCTGATAGATAACGTATAAAGTTTTTTTTCTTGTTTGCTTATTCCAAACATGTTCACTGCCCCCCTACCCCCACCCTGCGGTAATCTTCATCTCGCACGCAAACAACTGGGCTAACCAATTAACAAATTTGTATGAGTTGTCAGATGACAAAAAGCTGCTGGAGCGCACGAGCACGAGTTAAAAAGATGGCGTAACATGTGAAAACTGTTGAAGGGGCACTTGAGCTCAACGGCCATATTTCGTGGAAATATATGTAAAAATCGAATTCTTGTATTTAATTTTTTTTTCAAAAATGTTACACATAGCCGTTCTTAATTTTCAGCTGGTAGACTAGAAGGGATGCAGCTGGTCAAGAACATCCATCGTAAACTTTGTCTGACCAAATAGTGGAAAATAACATCCACCATCAACTTTGTCTGACCCTATCTGGTCAGACAAAGTTGACGGTGGATGTTATTCTCCACTATCTGGTCAGACAAAGTTGACGGTGGATGTTATTTTCCACTATCTGGTCAGACAAAGTTTACGATGGATGTTATTTCCCACTATTTGGCCAGACAAAGTTGATGGTGGATGTTATTTTCCACTCTCCTGTCAGACAAAGTTTACGATGGATGTTATTTTCCACTATTTTGGAGAATAACATCCACCATCAACTTTGTCTGACCAGATAGTGGAAAATAACATCCACCGTCAACTTTGTCTGACCAGATAGTGGAGAATAACATCCACCATCAACTTTGTCTGACCAGATAGTGGAAAATAACATCCACTGTCAACTTTGTCTGACCGGAGAGTGGAAAATAACATCCACCGTCAACTGACCGGATAGTGGAATTTGACCGAGCCATCGCTCTTAGCAATGAGACGCAAACCATGAACTCTCAGATTCGCAGCCTGGACACACTGACCATCAATCATACTAAGAACCCATGAGTGAAAGCAAAGGAAAATTTAATAAAAAGTGCCGACGAGTCCTTTCGCTCAATATCAGGGCTCATCAGGCCTATCCGATTAGAGAGAATAGCATAAGAAACAATGAAGGGTGACAATATTGCTTTAACAATATTGCTTTCCCAGTTTGCCCCTGAAGAAGAAAGGTCCACCTTTCGAAAGCGTTTTGGTTATAGGGTTTTTATTCATTTTTATCAAGATTTCTTGAAACTAAAGGTTTTTCTAACATTATGAATATTGCTTTAACGATGGCAAACAGGTGATTCTTTTTTAATACACCTGCCTCCTGCCCCATGTGTGACTTCACGAATGGGCCAATAATACATCATGTTTCTACGCACCCAAAAGACCAGTTTTCAAAGTTATACGTCTCCACCTCTCTTAAAAAAAAAAGAAAAGAAAAGTTTTGGTGACAGGCGTAAAAAAGGTATGGTTAATAATTCGTTGTACTTTTTTCCATAAAATATCTACGTTCAATTTTTTTTTTAATGAACAAGAAAGAGGAGTATAATATCTTCATTTTGATTAAGTGTCACTGAGATTTGAAATTGGTCGGGTTTGGTGTAATTCGCGGTAATTTACTGAAGTGTCACTGAGATTTGAAATTGGTCGGGTTTGGTTTAATTCGCGGTAATTTACTGAAGTGTCACTGAGATATGAAATGGATCGGGTTTGGTTTAATTCGTAGTAATTTTCAAAACATTTTTTAAATATATATTTATATTCAAAATATTTAGCCGGGGCATATCGACTCAGAGAATGGCTCCGAGTTTATTTGTTTTTTTGAAGTACAAACTTTATGCTCACAGCTCCATCTCTTGATCGATTTGACATCTAATTACAGCCGCGGATTATCTCTTGTTTTTACCCCCCCCCCCAGTGACAAAGCGGTATGTCTGCAGACTTACAACGCTAGAATCCGAGTTTCGATACCTGTGGTGGGCAGAGCACAGATAGCCTATTGTGTAGCTTTATGCTTAATTACAAACAAACAAACAAACCCTCTTGTTTTTAAATGAACAAGAAAAAGCAGTATGATATTTTAATTTTGGTGAAGTCTCACTGGGAATTGAAGGTGATCGGGTGTGACTCTGTGATTATCGTGCCAAGCTGCAGATCAGAAGATTTAAAATTCCAGCCGGAAATATGTCGCTTTACTCACTATTCACTTTCATCTGTGAAAAGCGTTATAAAAGTGACAGTTAATCCCGCTGTTCGGTAAAGAGAAGCCAAATAGGCGGCATGAGCTGCTGTCTGATTGCCCTTCTTCCAGGCTATGTATAATCACCGAGAATTTTGACCTGGCCATTTAACTGATGTTTCGCTTAACTAAAATACTGTTCAGGTTGAAAACGTCAAAAAATCACAATTTGTGTTTCTGTCCCTTACAAGTAGGGCCTGGCAGAGCTTAGTGGTTAGGGCGCTCGTCTCGTCCCTAACAACTGAGGCCTGACTGAGCTTGGTGATTAGGGCGCTCGTCTCGTCCCTTACAAATGAGGCCTGGCAGAGCTTGATGGTTAAGACGCTCGTCTCATCCCTTACAAATGAAGCCTGGCAGAGCTTAGTGGTTAGGACGATCGTCTCGTCCCTAACAACTAAGGCCTGGCAGAGCTTGATGGTTAGGACGCTCGTCTCGTCCCTAACAACTGAGGCCTGACTGAGCTTGGTGATTAGGGCGCTCGTCTCGTCCCTTACAAATGAGGCCTGGCAGAGCTTGATGGTTAAGACGCTCGTCTCATCCCTTACAAATGAAGCCTGGCAGAGCTTAGTGGTTAGGACGATCGTCTCGTCCCTAACAACTAAGGCCTGGCAGAGCTTGATGGTTAGGACGCTCGTCTCGTCCCTAACAACTGAGGCCTGGCGGAGCTTGATGGTTAGGGCGCTCGTCTCGTCCCTAACAACTGAGGCCTGGCGGAGCTTAGTGGTTAGGACGATCGTCTCGTCCCTAACAACTAAGGCCTGGCAGAGCTTGATGGTTAAGGCGCTCGACTCGTCCCTAACAACTGAGGCCTGGCAGAGCTTGGTGGTTAGGGCGCTCGTCTCGTCCCTAACAACTAAGGCCTGGCAGAGCTTGATGGTTAAGACGCTCGACCTCTAATCTGCAGGTCTCGAGCTCGAATATGATCGCTCTTTCAGCCATGGAGATTATTATAAGGTGACGACCTATCCCACTTTCCGATTCTATTAGAGTAGCTCAAGAGTTAACGGTTGGTATTGTTGACTTGTTACCTTTTATAATTTCTAGATTAGCCTTCGAGTAGCTGTACGTGAACTTCCAAAGAGAAACAATCTAAACAAACCGTTACAACTGTCTGTGTAAAAAAACTGACTCAATATGTAGGCTTATTCAAAAACAATAAGCTCTTAAAGATAACCGTCCATAAGTTTCTCAGCAACATGGCGATGTTAAATATTGCGCGAGTGTATATGTATGTATATTGAACGAAATAACACTGAATATGTATTTTAACTTTAAGGTTAATGCTAAACCTAGCACTCACAAACATGTACAGTAATAGCTCTAAAATATCCCAATTTTGATGAAGTGTCACTGAGATTTGAAATGGGTCGGGTTTGGTTTAATTCGTAGTTATTTTGAAAACATTTTAAATATATATTTACATTCAAAATTTTTAGCCGGGGCATATCGGCTCATAGAATGGGTCCGAATTTGTTTGCTTTTTTGAAGTACAAACTTTTAGCTCATAGCTTCATATCTCTTGACCGATTTGAGGTAATTATATGTCAATTGCAGTGTTTATATAATCCAACATAATCTAAGTGACCAAAAGAGGTTGAAAATACATTGCTGCCATCTAGAGACAGACTAAAACATTAACGGGCGTCACTCCTGCTAGTCTAGACTCTAGACCACACATAGATATATAGTATTCTTGCTAAACTTACAGCGACTTACAGTGTATGTAGTACAACCTGAGTAAAAGATAAACGTCTTCTAGGGTAAATATGTAGGATCCTATACTATATGCTACTCTATACAGTGTTTTGGTAAAGTTTCAGCGTTTAATGAATAATGGTAAGATTTTTCCTTGCATGTGCTGGCACTCTTTGTATTATAACTTTTGATAAAGTGTTTCACATTAAGCTTTATTAAGCCCGTTAATATTAATTAAGTTAATATGTTTTTATCAGATACACGAGGATATACCTAGCATACTTCGCCGCCTCAGAGATTCACTTTCCACCCCTTAGTTGAGCATCTTGTGGATATATTATCGCTACTACTAAAGATAGCAGCAGATTAGAAATGGAAACAAAAATAATAATATAGTTCGTGATTAGTATCTAGTAAAAACTAAATTTAAAAATAACTAGTCAGTGACTACGACTTTGATGATTGTATAAGTCTACTAACCATGTATTACACTGGACAACAAAAACTTTGCTACTGGAGAAAACTCAAGTGATTCGGGGTAATATGATGGTGCTGATTTCAAAAATTTAGTCAGAATTTGTCTATCGCCTGTAGATTTTGATTTATTTTAATATCTCAATATTTTATCAGCACTATGTGAAATACCATGCAATCAATTCAGTACAATAGATTTATGCTGTGAAATTAAGTTTACTTGGACAGTTTAATCGGGTAAAAAGCATACATTTTTGATATCTTCAAACAATTACTGTGTAAAGTTCCAAATATATTGTTCATATATGTTATTTGTTCTTGATACAATTGTAGCGAATTGCACCACTTTTGCTTCATTTCCACGCTTATCTGCTAGACCATTCGAGAAGTCTCTCGGCTGAACATAAAAGGGGTGTAGTCAGACGCCTCTCACTCAGTTGGTCACTTCGCCTCGCTCCGCGCACAGTCAAAACAAAGTCTGATCTTACTCCTCGCATCATGCCTGTCAGATAATAAAATTCTGTAAAACTTTGTTTATTAAAATCTTTGAAATTCTTGTTTTGTAAACATAAATTATTTTATATTTTTTATAAAATTATTTGAAATGCTGGCTGCCTTTAGTTCAAGTAAAGTCCAAAAGTGAAAAAAAAATCACTCAAACAGTTTCTGTTACATGGGTGGGAAATATATTACAGTCTCACAAAGAAAAACATCACACACAAGGTTAAAATAATTTACTACCACTATTTTGGGGGTAAAATTGGTGCTCCACATCTGTGTTGTACAGTTTGCACATCTGGCTTGACACAGTGGCTGAATAAAAAGAGAGCAAGTATGCCATTTGCAGTTCCCATGATATAGTGTGAGTCCAAAAATTATCTAACAGACTGTTATTTTTGCATGACTAATGTTTCTGGATATTCAGGTAAAATTAACCAATACATTAAGATCCAGATATTTGCATCTGCAATGAAACCAGTTATGGGGATGGTTTTCCAGTGCCACATCCACCAGAAATTTGGAAAACAGAAGAGTTATCCTGCGAAGAAGACAATGAATCATCTTCATCCTCTTTGTCTGGTTTTCCTATTCCTGCGGCACCTCAACATAAACTGCCTCATCTGATCACACAAGAAGAACTAAATGATCTGATTCATGACTTGTCTCTATCAAAGCAGAATGGGGAACTTCTTAGCTCTTGTTTACAACAATGGAATTTATTAGTTTCAGGAACAAGAGTTTCAATTTACCGAAGTCACCATCAAAGCCTTTCTTCTCACTACAGCATGCAAGATATTTTGTGTTTCTGTACAAATGTTGATGCAATAATGAACTAATTCGGTACTGAACATCATCCTCAAGAATGGAGACTTTTTATCAAATCATCTAAAATTAGTTTGAAAGCTGTACTTTTGCACAATGGGAACACTAAGCCATCGATTCCTGTTGCTCATGCTGTGAACACGAACGAAACTTGTCAAAGTACGGAGATTATAGATTCTTAAATGCAAGTTTCAATGAATAATTAACTTTATTAAAGAAAAAGTTGCTATTTTCACGATATATAAGAATAATCTGAATAAATCTTTCATAACTCAAAAACCAGAGTTGATCAGTAATTTTCAACATCATTTCTAGAATCAGAACCGTAAATTTATTCAGAAGCAGTTGCATTTTTTCCAGTAGCAGAGGAAAAAAAAGTTCTGTTGCCCAGTGTTATTTTACCTGCGAAATAGTCAGCCGGATGTGTCATCATTAAAGCTGGCAGTACCCTTTGGAGGTCGCCATTATAATAAGAAACGGATGTGTTTCAGTGGTCAGTCGAACTGTGGAGTTAAGGATACGTTGTCCGCGTCCCGTCACTACTAAAATAAAACAAACGCACTCCGCAGTTTGAGGCCGTAAGTGCGTTATAAGAGTGACCGTCATATACCACTGTTCAGTTTGACGAGAGTGTCCCAATAGTTTATGGTAGTTTGATGTTGACTAGCTATCTTACTTCTAGTCTATCACTTCCAGCACAGACAGCCCCCGTGTAGTTTTGTGCGAAAGCCGACGAACTAACCTTTATTAGCTTTCACCCATGAGCCAATAACTTACAGTGTTATCTGCTTTCGTATTATTAACAATTTGCCTCTGTTCATTTCCGCTAAATAATATCTTACCAGTTATTAAATATTATAATGTCATCATAAATAATATCTTCCCAGGTATTAAGTATTACAATGTCATCATAAATAATATCTTCCCAGTTATTAAATATTATAATGTCATCCTAGATAATATCTTCCCAGGTATTAAGTATTATAATGACATCCTAAATAATATCTTCCCAGGTATTAAGTATTATAATGACATCCTAAATAATATCTTCCCAGGTATTAAGTACTATAATGTCATCATAAATAGTATCTTCCCGGGTATTAAGTATTATAATGTCATCATTAATTCTATTAAGTCATCGTACGTCAAACAATGAAGTTCTTTCGGATCCAACATATTGGTTGTGACATCATGACTGAAGATTACGTCATTACTTCGCTCGTGCTTAAAGGCACGAGTGATACAAACAGAAAACTTTGTTCTAATATGATTTTTTGTTTGATTGTTTTTTTACGCAATTAGATGATTAGCTATTCTATGTAAAATCAAAATTCATTAATTTTATATTAATTAATAGAAATAGATGTTATTCGTTAACGGGTGTCATCTCTTGCAGATAATTTATTAAATACTAATCTCAGTCTCAGAGATTAAGAGTTGTAGATTTTTGATTTATTCTTCACATTCCGACACATTAGTCTTTTTAGATCGTAGAACCTTAGTCCTAATATTCGTGATAAAGATGACGAATTTTTGAAATGAATAATGAACAAATTAAAAGTATCGAGGAAGGAAATATCTAGAGCCTAACGTGATTTTTCATAATTGGTTTATTTTACTTTGAAGTTAAGTGACGTCATTCTGGTTACTTTACGTAGTCCCATTTAAGTAAGGCTACAAAAAATGTATACAGGTCTCTTCCTACACGTACCTTCACATATAGACGCTACATTAGGACTAACTGACACAGTTTTCTTTATGACAGAAGTATAGTTTCGCGAGTCATAGCATCTTGAGAGCGAGATTAGAGAAGTCAATGAATCATAAATAGAAGATCTCTTGTTCAGGCGTTATTGTTCAGACAACAAAAGACCCTAACGAACAAAAGATTGGCTTCGCCTGCACATTTCTCTCATTCTTTTCATTTTTTACGTATATGTTACGAGTGTTTCTGTATGTATTTAATATCATTCAATCCTTATATACAACCCGCTCTTAAACCTACTTGAATGTTTTATATAATTAAATATATATCTTTTCACTGTTGTTCTAGGTTTTGTGTCGTTACATTACTTATATTTTTGTACTGCTTCAGTTTTGTGTCGCTACATTACTTATATTTTTGTACTGCTTCAGTTTTCGGTCGCTAGATTATGTACATTTTTGTACCTCTTCAGTTTTGTGTCGCTACATTACTTATATTTTTGTATTGCTTCAGTTCTGTGTCGCTACATTACTTATATTTTTGTACTGCTTCAGTTTTGTATCGTTACATCACAGACATTTATAATGTTTCAGTTTTGTATTGCTACATTACAGACATTTATAATGATTCAGTTTTATATCGTTACATTACAGACATTTATAATGTTTCAGTTTTGTATCGCTACATTACAGACATTTATTTATCTCTTCTTTTGAACAAGATAGAATCCGATAGACTAGTTTGTATAAATTGATGGTTCGATCTCTTCTTTCGAAAAAGAGAACGAAATTCTCAAAACATTTTGACGTTGATGAAAAGTCTTTCCGAAGCAAGGCTACTTTGGCTCAGAGCCATTCAGTTCTGGCCTTGATTTGCATAAAAGGTTTTCAACATGTGCATGACATCTAAGACACTCTGCGCTTTTTTTAAACTATTTCTGATTACTTCAATTCGTTGAGGTCTGACCAATCATATCTAAGACAATGAAAGTGGTTATAATGAAAAGAAAAAGTAACCTTTTCTTTTTACTAATCCTTCTGTTTCACAGTTTTACTTTCCCATTTTGATTGGATTCTAAAGTTGTAAGAGACATTTCTAGGTGATTACATTAACTTTAACAGAAACCCAATCATGACTACGTCCACACATAACGATTCAATTCCATGCAAATATTACACTTTCCAGCCTTGCACTTAAGAACTGAGACTAAGGTAAACATGACTTTCAGACGTTCTCCCTATGTAAATTGATTAGTTTAACACTAAATACAGGTCTTTTATGGGTACATAACTTTGTAAAATGCATTAGACTTTCACCAAACTTGGTGAAGGAACTCATTTTCAAACCAAGGTTTTTCTACAAAAAGGATGAACACATGGAATTAGAAATTGTATTTGTCGAAAGTTCTAATATTAATTTATCATTGAAGAGTAATTTTAGTGTTTTTTATCGTTTGCTGGACATTATGATGACCAAAACAGCCATTAATTCCTGCACGATTGGCAACCAACTTTAGGGTTAAAAGTGTAAATATAATTAAACTGATAATATAATGGTCAGGGGTAAAATAAATCTTCAAGTTAAGTAAGCTTAGTTCTGAGCTACTAATAGAGTTTGTTAAATAACACGTGTTTGTTATGTTTATTGAAACTAAGCTTAGCAACGTTACTACAAGGACTCTTGACCGGTTTTACTTATTGACTTCATTTAATGATACTAATCTACGTATAGTGAATTATTCGCACGTTTTAATTATTGCTGTAAACGGCCAATCATCTCGTTCTGTTACCCGAGGGTCATTTCAACACTATTAATGTCAATTATATTAACGTTATTATCTTTATATAGACACTTAGTTATAATAGCGCCATTAAGTCATAAGAAATCACAAACTGTACCGAAAAAGAGAAGGTATTTTTATATATGCCCCCGTGGGTCAGCGGTAAGTTTCCAGAATCACAACGCGGTGGACGGAGCGCAAATAGATCATTTTATAGCTTATAACTTAACATATTCTTCTAGCTACTGTTACGTGACGGTCAGGTGGTTTCGTGAGTTTAGAAGCTTTGAAGTTTGATATCTGTGAGTCAATGTTCGCAAACGGTTAAAGTGTTAAATAAAATAAAACTGGAATTCACGAAGGTTTTCAACGCTTCTGTCTCACCGTCTGTATAAGCATATATATGTGTAGAAAGGATATGACTTAAACATTATATGTATATATATAGAGCCCGGGGGTAACTCCTTTAAGCACGAAACTCCCATCTGCGCCACCTAGCTGTCGTTTTCTTATCAAACAGTCGATTATAAATTACGGTTAATGCGTGGTGGCTCCTCCTACCTCACCCTCAGCAGAAATGAATGATCGCCAGCCCCTCAACGCCTCTGTCATGGGTCAGTAACCGCTCAAGGTTAAGGTTAGCGTTTCTAAAAGGATAGCTATTTTTAAGCAATCAAAAGATAAATATAAGAATATACCATAGAATATGTCGGTTCATTGAAAAAAATCTTCACGTACTACAACAGAAACCATTTTAGAACTCCCAAATAAAAGCACTTACCATGCCCGCTAGTAAAAGCGTTTTACTTTTCATATGGGTTACTCAGCGATAAGTCTGACGGCTTGTAACGCTAGAAATCGGGGTTCGATACCCGCGATGGAAAGAGCCCACATAACCCATCGTGTCGCTTTATACTTAACAACAAATAAACAAATTTTCGTTTTGTTTTTTCACTTTTGTCCTCCTCCCCCTAATGGCTCATTAATAAGTCTGAGGACTTATAACGCTGCAAAATCGGGGTTCGATACCTGAGATGAACAGAGTACAGATCGCCCATCGTTTAGCTTTATGTTTAACGACAAATAAACAAAATTATTTTCACTCGCATGTCTACTGCAAGAAGAACGCTTCATGTAGGACAATAGTGTAATCTAATATAATATACATTGTAACATTAGATTTCTCTGCAGAGAAAGGTATTTTAAGGCAATGCAATTATGCTGATTTAATAACAAGACCTTTTATAAGAATCAGTCTAAGCACTTGACCTGTACTCTTAATGTAAAAGAGAACAATGATTTCTTTACAGGTTTACTGATTATATATATATATATAACATAAAAATAAGAACCTGATGTCCAGACAACGAAAGCATACTATATTGATACACTGTTTCAACTTATTACTTAACCTGGGCACTTGACCTCTAGCTTTAACATAAAAGAGATAAAATGATTTGTTTTCAGGTTTACTGGTTTTGTGTACACAACATAAAAATAAGAACCTGATGTCCAGACAACGAAAACATACTATATTGATACACCATTTCACAGACATGGAAAATATATTAGTTTCCATTTTTCTGATTTTTTTTACCTCTTATGTATGATTGATAACAGCTTATTAAGTGAATATTAATAGCACCTAGGTAGATGTAGAAATGAGTAATTAATATTTGATGATTATCCAGAAATCTCCTTAATGAACAGTAATAAACTATTAGTCAAATTCGGGAAACACATTGATTGTTTCCCCAGCGAACTTAAAAGTGGAAATTGAATATAAGAAAACTTCGTGTTATACTACTATAATTGTGACTTTAAATAGTTATCTGAGACCCGTACATGTCCCCTTTTAGTCAATAACGAAGAACGGTCTCATGTCACGTGCAACCAAATAGATAATTCTGATTCAAGTGAGTACATGTGCGATAAATCAGCTGACTCAGCACTTTTTATTTAACGTGAATATTTGTATATGTATATATATATATATATGTGTGTGTGTGTGTGTGTGTGTGTGTGTATTGCAGTTATTACTTTTAGTAGTATTATTACGAACGGTAAACCTACGTTAACTTTTGTTATTTTACAAACGGTGTACTTACTTACGAGTACTTATTT
>NW_013666078.1:99527-114302 GCF_000517525.1 Limulus polyphemus | reverse complement strand
TTCAAACGTGCTACTTCAGTCTATTTATCGAACACCTCTTCTCATAATACAAGTACTTGTCATTGTGAGCGTATGTATAAAGACACGCAATACTTATCTCTTCAATAAAAAGGCGCCTTTTTGGTGAACTCTAGATGTCTCACGTAGCAGTGTGGGCGCTGAAAGACACGTTCCATGTGAATAGAACAAGCTGTCGATAAATTCCAGCAAGAGTTTCAACAAGATTTTTTATTCATTGATCTTTTCCATAAAGCAAGATATGATTATTATCTGTTTGACTTTAGTATTTAATCCCTTGGAAATTTGAATTTTATATAATTTTGTAGGATCCATTACACGTCTTGTTCGCACGTGCTCTTGAACGCTGTAGTTTTCGGCCTTTTTGCACACTACTGAAAAGATAGAAAATTAATAGGATTCGTAACAAGACGCCAGTTTCCAGTCTTAGACTAACCACTGAAACTTGTATTCAGTCTATGGGCTGACGAGTTTTCGCCCCTGTAATGTTTGCTTTTTTACGTAGCTTATTTAGTTTGAGTTTGAAACCAGTTTCGTTGGGCTGAATAATAGCGATTAAAGAATGTGACCATTTGTTCTTGATTATTTCAATACCAGTATTCAACTGTTTATGTGTTTTTTTACCTTTTCCCAGCCCTCCTTTCACCTTACCACCACCACTAATTTCAAGATTACTGGTAAAATAGAGAGCCTGAAGATAGTGAAACTGAATAAGAATTAATATTTGAAATCAAAAACTCAGTTAAGACACATGCAGCTATATATAAATAGTCAATGATTTCGATGTGGCAGTTTTCCAACACACATTCACGTATAAATAGACAATACTCAAAGTGATATATTCATATATTTGTCTGTCTGCGCTAGCCATCTCTAATCTAGCAATGATAGACTAGAAGGAAGGCAGCTAGTCAACATAACCCACTGCCAATTCTTGGGATACTCTTTTACTAACGAAAAATGTGATTGACCATAACATTATAACGCCCGAACGAGTTGCGAGTCGAGTGCCCTAACCACCAGGCCATGCCACACTTATATTCATATAACCAAACCTCATACAAGTTTCCACCCGTGGATACAGTTAAGAAAACATTACAAACTACTTTGTTTGGAATTAAGCACAAAGCTACACAATGGGATAGCTGTGCTCTGCCCACCACGGGTATCGAAACCCGGTTTCTAGCGTTGTAAGTCCGCAGACATACCGCTGTGCCACTGAGAGGCACATTATAAGCTAGGAATTCTTTTCTTTTCCTCTTCTCTATTATTTTCTACAGGTTTCATGACTTCAAAGGTCACTCTTCAGAATGTAATTTTTTAGCATATATAAAACCCAATAACTCGAGTGCTTTCATCAGGAACCAACTGGGAATTTTACAGAATAATCTATTATACAAATGTTCGAAAACCTCTTTTCAACTAACCATACATAAGCTGACTTAAATACATATTTTTCAAAACGTGCGAACATAAAATACAATTCTTATACGAATGAAATACATTAAAATATATTCAACTATAAATTAGTTTAAGTTTATCGAATGTACGTTTTTTACATTCCCTTTACTTTCGATTACAACTTTATTTTAATAATATTTTCTCCTGTTATTATAACAGATCAGTTTATTTACATAATGTTTAACAATGTAATACAAAATATACTTAATGTTTTATTGTCCTTTTTGTGATTCTTAGTAATAGTTTTTACCGTTGCAAAATTCCTATAACTTCTACTCCACTACTGTTAATTCTGCCCTCTAGCTTCTCTCCATTTAAAGTGGCGCCAAAAAAATAATGAATTTTTTTAAAATTAATCCCAAAATGATAGAGTACGGTTTTTCAAAATTCTAAATTTGCTCAAAATTCGTTAATTAAAATGTTTGCTGGCATATATTGAGCTTTTCCCTGAGAAATCTAACATGAATATTGGGCTTTTCCCTGAGAAATCTAACATGAAATTGATGTAAATTCATCCTTAATCTTAAGTTATTCGTTTTACTGACATAGAATTACCCACAATTTACACGTTCTAGAAGATAGATCACTTTCTCAAATTATAATTAAATAAATTATTAATAAAAACTAGATATGTTTATTATTTTTCTGTATTATTCTATAGTTTTTATATAACCTAATTTACATAAATTATAATGATTCTTTCTTTTACACCTTCCTTAGAAAAATATATTTTTATAGACTTATTCAACAATGTGTATAAATCTTTAGGCTACTTTCGAGGTAAAATGATCTTATTATTTTTAAATACATATTTCAGTTTTAATTGTGTATTAACTAATGAAATATCAATATATATATTTGAACAATGAATCACAACAAAAGGTATAACATTCTCTTTAGGTTACTAATCTCTCTGTCGAAATGTTTTATTATTATTATTATTAAAACGTTATTCTTAGCAATTTCGAAGCCTCGTAATATAACGTTTTTCGGGGAGTTACACTAAACTTCTAGTCATTTATTAACCCTCGTTGCCTCATTGAGAACTAAATGATTTAGTGTACTTGCAAGATTTACTGGAACATTTAATTTTATATGTATGGGATGATTCATAGGAAAAATCTACATACTGATGTGTGTTTGTGGATTTGTAAAAAATATGAGTTACATTTAGAAACGTTTACCACCACATCAAAGGAAAAAAAATTCTTATTTCATTCATAGATAAACTTAATCTTCTTATTTATCGAATTTAAAATCCTAACAAACCTTGAGTATCCTTCCATATCATAAAACGGTCGTATATGAATCTTTTCCAATTTTTTTTTAAGTAAAGTATAAAATTATCTTCAAAATAATTAGGTAATATGTTAAATAAATGTACTACAAAAATCTAATAGTAATATTAGCATAAGTTTAGCGACTATTGTACAAGTTGTTGTACCAAATATTTGATGGAAAAATTGCTCTTCATAAGTAAAAACAAACAAACAAACTTAAGACTTGATCTTACCTCTTAAGATAATTTTTTTTATTAAACCTAGGATGAATTGATCCAAAACAAATTCACACCTTTAAGTCCATAATCGTGTTCAATACTTGAATATAGTGTTACTACATCTAATTAAACAAAGCTCTGATTGTCTTGTAACTGTTTTGGCGATTTTTTTTCAACAAATTTCAACAAAAATCATTCCTAATAAAAATCGGAATGTGAGATAAAATAAAGGTTTTGATAATATGTTCCAAATATCACTTAAATGTTCTGCATTTGTTTTTATTCCCTCCTACAATCGGTCTTTCCGAAACATTGGGAGGTTACAATATCAGTATATTTACCTTTTTTTCCAACATAATTTCATTAATCTCTTTTTCATTTATAGATTTTTTGAAGTACATAAAACTGCCCAATTTCTGAATTGATCCAAATAAAATCTTGTTCTTTTCTCTTGACTTCATCTTTAATTATTCAATAAAATTAATTAACTTTTCTATAATGGAACTCGTGGATCTTATTTTATTTAAACCTCCTATTCTTTGGTAAGTCTTTATAACACTTAAATGTTCCCAAACCACTTAATTATAATATTGTTGGGTCATAATTACTTTATTCGCTTCTTGAAAAATCAATTTAGAATCTCTAAATTTCTGAAGCAATATCCATACCTTTAAAGTTCAATTAGTTTCCACTGTTTTCCAGTAACAGAGCATAAATTAGTTTCCACTGTTTTCCAGTAACAGAGCATAAATTAGTTTCCACTGTTTTCCAGTAACAGAACATAAATTAGTTTTCCACTGTTTTCCAGTAACAGAACATAAATTAGTTTTCCACTGTTTTCCAGTAACAGAGCATAAATTAGTTTCCACTGTTTTCCAGTAACAGAACATAGATTAGTTTTCCATTGTTTTCCAGTAACAGAACATAAATTAGTTTTCCATTGTTTTCCAGTAACAAAACATAGATTAGTTTCCATTGTTTTCCAGTAACAGAGCATAAATTAGTTTCCACTGTTTTCCAGTAACAGAACATAAATTAGTTTTCCACTGTTTTCCAGTAACAGAACATAAATTAGTTTCCACTGTTTTCCAGTAACAGAACATAGATTAGTTTTCCATTGTTTTCCAGTAACAGAACATAAATTAGTTTTCCACTGTTTTCCAGTAACAGAACATAAATTAGTTTTCCACAGTTTTACAGTAACAGAGCATAAATTAGTTTCCACTGTTTTCCAGTAACAGAGCATAAATTAGTTTTCCACTGTTTTCCAGTAACAGAACATAAATTAGTTTTTGACAAATTGACAGTAGTTCAGAATTTGTCCCTTTTATATGGCCAAAACCTGATTTTAATTTTAATAGGGATTCATCTATTTAGTATTCATCAATAGTATTTTATTTTCACCCAACTTATTTTATGTTAAATTAACAATTTTCAAAAATACTGAGTCTGCTTATTTAGAAGTTTTTGGAACTCTAACATATTTTTCTAAAGTAAAGATCTTTTACAAAAATCTCTCTTCAGCCTGCATGCCTCCTATCCTCAATCCTATTCAAGTTTTTCAGTGTAAGTTTGTTTGTTTGTTTTGAATTTCGTGCAAATCTACACGAGGGCTATCTGCGCTAGCCGTCCCTAATTTAGCAGGGTAAGACTAGAGGGAAGGCAGCTAGTCATCACCACCCACCGCCAACTCTTGGGCTACTCTTTTACCAATGAATAGTGGGATTGACCGTCACACTATAATGCCCCCACGGCTGAAAGGACGAGCATGTTTGGTGTGACGGGGATTCGAACCCGCGGCCCTCAGATTGCGAGTCGAGCGCTCTAATCACCTGGCCATGCCGGGCCTTCAGTGTAAGTCTTTTATTTTTCTGTCATTGTTCCTTGTGATGACTTTTCTCTTGTAGCTCCTCTTGGATTCCTTCTGGTGTTGTTATTGTTTCTGCCATTCCTTCTCCATCTTTATGAATTACTGTTCCTTTCCTATTACATCTTGAGAATCTTTCACTGCATTTCTAATAATTTTCCTCTCAATTCTTCATAATTTACTTAATTTTTCTGCTCTCAAACTTCTACAAATGCAAATTTTCTTTCAGTAAATATCTTATAGTGTTACTTAAACGATACAAAATATTGTAAAAAATGGTTTTTCATTCTCTTTTACTCTTTTATGTAGATCATAAATACTTATGTTTTCTGCCACAATTCCTTCCATGCAGTAAATCCTTTGATATTTGTTGTTGTTGTTGATCGTAACATTTAGTCATGCATTCCATTAATTCTTCTTCTTCTTAATGATTTTTCACTTTTATAATTTAAATCCTTAAAGTTAATTTCTACTTTTCTTTGTAGGCATTCTCTCAACTAATACTACCTATAAATCTAATACTAGCTTTCAAACTTTATTAAAAAACTCAAAAGGTGTTATAGATTTAAACAAAACACATACGAATTTCCACCTATGGATACAAATAACAAAACACTATATGCCTTGAATTCTTCTGCTTTTCTTCTCTACATTATTTTCAACCAGTTTCATGACACAAAGGTCGCTATTCGGGATGTAATTTTACAGATAATCTATGATAAAAACGTTTAATTACCACTTTTCTCTGTCTACGTGTTTTTTCTTTAAAAAGTTATCGTTAGTAATTTCCAAACCTCGTAATATAACATTTTCTGAATAGTGACACTGAACTAACAACTGATTTAGCTGTAATAATTTATTAACTCGTGTTTCCTAGTTTAAAACAAAACGATATAATCTAATTGCAAGACATACTGTAACATTTAATGTTATGTGGGGATGATTAGTGGACCTAAAGATAATATTATACCTTATATTGTGACTCATCGTAGAAATATAACTATCGATATTTCATTTGTTAATACACGATTAAAACAAATAGTAGAAAAACTGAAAGATGTATTCAAAAATAATAAAACAATCTTATCAAGAAGAAAGCCTATATAGATTACTGAGCCTAAAAAAAAAAAGATATTTTTCTGAGGAAGGTATTTTCAGTTGTGAAAGAAAGAATTGTGGTTTATGTAAATTAGGTTGTATTGAAACTATAAAAACAATTAATAAGAATAATAAAAATATTTTATTTTTCATTAATAATTGATTAAATTACAGTTCGAGCAATGTAATCTATATTGGTGAATCAAATAGTTTAATATTAAAAATAAATCTACATAAATTCAATGTTAAATTTCTTGAAAACTAGCCCAGTATACGTAAGCAAACATTTAAAATTTTAAATTGAGAAAACAATTAAAATGGGATAGAAAAAAATTAATCATTTTAAAACAACGTTTCGCCACTGTTAGCCTAGCATCATTCGGGTTGTTTTTAAATGATTTTTCCCTTCCATTTGAGCTATTTTCTGAATTGTAAAATTTTGTAGATTGTGGGATACCTACAAACATTTAAACATCTTAATTAATAATTTTGAGCAAATTTAAAATTCTGGAAGAACCACATTTTGACGTCACCTATTTTGGACACGTAATGTAAAATATAAAAATAGGTAGAGATAAGGGCCAGAAGAAACAATAACTGAGTTAAGTTGATTGGAATTTTGTTTGTTTTTCAATTTCGCCCAAAGCTACACGAGGGCTATCTGCACTACCCGTCCCTAATTTAGCAGTGAAAGACTAGAAGGAAGGCAGCTAGTCATCACCACCCATCGCCTACTCTTGGGTTACTCTTTTACCAACGAATAGTAGGACTGACCGTCACATTATAACGCCCCCCCCCCCACCCACACACACAGCTGAAAATGACGAGCATGTTTAGTGGGACGGGAATTCGAACCCGAGACCCTCAGGTTATTTGTTATTATATTTTTATGGATTATGGAAGTAAATGGCTTTTCTGTAATAACAGTAGAAAGTATAATTAATATAAAGTTTTTTGGACATTTTTATCGTCGATTGTTTGTGAAATTGTATTTTGAAAAGTGACTTTCGAAGTCACGAAACCACTAATAAATAATAAAGAAGAGAACAAAACAGAAGAATTTAAGGATTATAGTGTCTTATTTGTATATATGAACTTTACAACCAACCATCACTTTTATATTGCTGTTATACGTAAATATTTATTAATCAGTTTCTGCCTATCTTTCATTCATTCAATTATCCACCCGTTCGTCTGCTTGCTTATCCATTCCACTATCTCTCTGCCTGTTAACCTTCTCTATCTGTCTATCTACAAGATTTATAATATAGTTCAGTATACATATGTGTGTGTGTTTGTATCTTTTGTTGATTTACTTTATAGTCTGCGTGTTGAATTATTTCAAACCTTTATTTTCTTCCAAATGTCAGTAAATTACTCTTGTATTTAGTACTCTATCACTTATATTTGTTCACAAAGGTTTTACTCAGTATTGTCTTTAGAGTTTTATATCCAAGAAGACAAGTTTGTTTGGTTTCATTGACTCATCAACGAAAACCTCCGACATTGTTTTAAGTACCTCGAGCATATTCTAAAGCTGATTCTGAAGAGAGATCTAAAAATCAGACTTGCGCTGAAAGTGTGAGAATACTCACGTGCAAAGAGAAAGATTACACGGCTAAGAATAAAGGAGAAACAGAGCATACGAACCATTTCGGTGATGAGTCTACCCACTTCTTGTTAGCGGAGAGGTTTCCGGTTGTCTACCATACAATAAGTTTTCTCTTGGATTATGGACTTCTATGTAGTCCTTTTACAGAGTACTTTTTATCTTTCTTTGTCACTGGTTCTTCTTGATCGTCCCCTCATGACAAAGACACTTAAAGACGATTCTGAATTTGCTCCTGTTCATGTTTAGTTCTTTATCTTTCTTCGTGGTTCTTTGTCTGTTTTTTTCACTTCACAGTCGTTCCTCATCAGTATTTCCTTTAGTATTTCTGTCTATCTGTTTAATTTCGGTTAGTGTTTTATGACTTTCTTTTCATCTTGAGTTCTTTGGACATACAACGAATGACCACATACATATAAAACTTTATACTCAGTTTTCAGTGAGTTTCTGTTCGGATTAGAGCAGTAATTAATGGCAAGAACTGCATACTCGTCAGATATGTAGTTGTGATACATACTGACGTCATGTAATAGTTTTTGTTTGTTGAATTTCGTGCAAAGCTACAGGGAGGCTATCTGCGCTAGCCGTCCCTAATTTTGAAGTGAGAGACTAGAGGGAATTGTGAGATTGATTGACACATTACAATGCCTCCACGGCTGAAAGGACAAGCATGTTAGGTGACGGGATTCTAGCCCGCAACCCACAAATTGCGAGCGAGCGCCATAACCATCAGCGTTTGCCAGACCTTGTAACTGTTTATGAAAGTTCCTTTTTTTTTTATAAGAAAATGGACATTTAAGTTAATCCCGCTATTATTAATACTACTTCCTCGCCAACATTTTTAAAATACAACAATGAATGTAACATTTATGAATGACCTAGTGAAATATTTTAGTGGTTTTCAACATTGTTTACGAAGATATATTGATGTGTCACAGCACAACAAATTGCTCTTGATTATGTCATCTTTTCTTCGACACAGACTAGCTGTCTTCGCAACGTCATATAAACATTAAAAAAAAGTTTGAAAGATTCCCATGTTTAAGAAAGGCAGGATTCTCGACTTTTCCTGCTCACCATGCCCCTTCAAAAGTGATATATTTGCCCACATCAACGCCATTTTAGCCCGTTGATGGTGATGTTTATGAAAACGCTCACTGCTTACGTTTAACGGATCAAAGTTTACCATCATGTGACCCTACCCTGTTTCATCCATCATTGAAGTGTATGTGTACATCTTATTTTATTTAGTATTACAAGATATTCACTATAGACGGGTCATGAAATGGTGTTGATAAAATAACACCCTGAGCTCCGGTTTTGCGTCGCTAAAACTAACAACACACACACACGAGAAGCCACGCACATTTACGTTCTGTGTTGTCCCATTAGCCACGACGTATGATATGACGCCAGGAAACAGGAAGTTGTCAACGCTTCGAGAACTTCCAAATGTTGCTAGCCAAACAAAATGACGTTGAAAAAGCTTACGAACAAGAATCCAGACTACGTTTAGTTTTAATTCCAAAGAATTAATTTTAATTTGTTTGATCCTGTGTTTTAACGATTGTAAACATCACCGTTCGATTCAATAGGATGAAGATACATTAAGATATTGATAACGAAACAAATGGACGAATGTATAGTTAGTTAGGTAGAAATTAAATATTCATTAACAGCGTGAAACTGTAGTTGAGCATTTGTTGAATTTCGCTCAAAGCTACCCGAGAGCTAGCTATCGGCGCTTGCCGTCCGTAATTTAGAAATCATACGTTACTATTAACTTTTAGGCTAATCTAATCGTATAGTTGTATTAGACTTCTATAGAAGGCTCGTAATAGCTACTACTTTTATATAGACCTTCGAAACTTTTTGTCTTAAGGTGTAAAGTTTGTCTTTGTGTTTCTTTGTTGAATTTTACGTAAAGATACTTGAAGACTGTCTACGGTAGCCGTCCCTAATTTAGAAGTGATATACCACAGAGAAGGCAGCTAGTCAACACCGCTAACTCTTGAGTTACTCTAATCGAATAATGGTATTGACTGAAAGTGTGAACATGTTAGGTGATGGGATCCGAAACTGCGAGTAGTTGAATGAAACAGTTGCATGATGTTTGAGCAAGGACAATCCACGAATAACTGACAAAAGAGGGCATGTTTTTGAGACACTTTAGTGCCATCGATAAAACGTATTCAAACAGGTTTATTTCCCCGAAAGGGAGTCAAAGACCACCTGGAGGGGTCACCTGCTTTAATTAGTCACACCACTGTATGGTAGTATGTTGTCTATCAGTCAGTCAGTAGACACTAAAATGACGTCATCATCATCAGGACAAAACCTCGTAGAAACGTTGTACATTTGCTGTTATGTTAAACTGATATTAAAGTTTTTCTTCATTACCCTTTCAAGCCGTCTCCAACCATTATTAGTCTCAAAGTGGGTTCCTCGTCATCGAATTTGAATGTTGTCTATCAGTCAGTCAGTAGACACTAAAATGACGTCACATAAGAGACTCTTAACGTGCAGTTCGTACTGTTGTGATGTCGGTAAAACGTGCGCATGCCATGAATCACAAAAGAATTACTCACTCTGTAGGCTACAACACAGCATGACATATGAATTTCAATACAAATAAATAAAATTATGTGTTACTCTTACTTTCGGTTTTATTTACTCTTGAAACAGAACACTTTCTGGAACCCTGCGGAAATACATGGAGTTTTATATTATGTTTCATCCATTTAGATTAAGTGAAAATTATAAAGACATAAATATTTACAAATTTTGTTTGTTATTAAGCACAAAACCACACAAAGGGCTATCTGTGTTGTGCTCACCACGGGTATCTAAACCCGCTTTCTAGCGTTATAAAACAGCGACTGTTGCGGTGTGAACGTCTTTGCTGGCGAAGCGTGATTATAATCGGCTATATTTGTCATCAGACAACATTACTAGGTTTATTGTATCTTTTAAAACTACATTCTTCATTTGGCTCCTTACGTAAGTAGGTGTGTAATAGAACATGTTTCTTCTACATCTAAAGAAGGCAAAGTCTTGAAAAGTCACGTGAATAATTATAGTAATCCTTTACTAACACTGGCAAACCTTGACCTTAGTCGTGTTACAAGACGAAAGTGAAAACCCTAAACCTTTACAGTCCAGGTTAGGATTTTCTTTTACTAACACTGGCAAACCCTGACCTTAGTCGTGTTACAAGACGAAAGTGAAAACCCTAAACCTTTACAGTCCAGTTTAGGATTTTCCTTTACTAACACTGGCAAACCCTGACCTTAGTCGCGTTACAAGATGAAAGTGAAAACCCTAAACCTTTACAGTCCAGGTTAGGATTTTCCTTTACTAACACTGGCAAACCCTGACCTTAGTCGCATTACAAGACGAAAGTGAAAACCCTAAACTTTTACAGTCCAGTTTAGGATTTTCTTTTCAGAGAACAACGTTGATAAACGACATTAATCACTAAAGTTGAAATAATTTGAAAAGCAGATATCGGTTAAATCACTATGTCCGGAAACACTACAGTTGGACAAGGAAACCAGCGTTAATAGTATACAATATACTTATATATTTAATGAGACAGTCCTCAGACCAACGTTAACAATATACACTATATATATATATATATATGTACATATTGAAAGAGACAGTCCTCAGATCAATGTTAACAATATGCACTATATATATATATATTGAAAGAGACAGTCCTCAAACCAATGTTAACAATATACACTATATATATATATATATGTATATATTGAAAGAGACAGTCCTCAGACACTATATATATGTGTGTGTGTGTGTATATATTGAAAGAGACAGTCCTCAGACCAATGTTAACAATATACACTATATATATATATATATATATATGTGTGTGTGTATATTGAAGAGACAGTCCTCAGACCAACGTTAACAATATACACTAATATATATATATATATATATATATGTATATATTGAAAGAGACAGTCCTCAGTCTATAAATGCTATAAAATATTTACTCCATAATCTTTCGTACAAAGATAAAAATTTACGACAGCTGGCAGTCTCATACACTCTACATGTATCTACGTATTATTTCATCATTTATCCGCTTATGATGTAAGATTAAACCAGATTTATTTATAACTTAAGTATTTTCTAAAACCATATATATATATCTGGTAAAGTATCAAGTATATACCTAGAAAAGCCTCATTCTAAAATCACATTTATTGTATTCTGTTTAATCGTTGGTTTCCTTCAACAACTGTTTTGTTTAAATTTTTTCACAAGTTTTAGCACTAACCGTGTTTGTATCTGTTCTTTCGAAGCGTGTGATGAGAAGGTTCGTTCAATTTGAGCAAATGTCTGCTTTACACGTTTTGATTTGCATTATGTGCATACTCATCAAATAATTTAGAGGATACGAATATTTTTACAACCTCTGTTCGCCTGCACTAAAGACAAGATTTTTCTTATAATTTTAATATAAATTGGATTGAGATTATTCGCCCTACGCTTATAGATCTCGTGGCATTCAACCTACACTAGAATGCCAGACGTCTTTGTAAACAGAGGGGAATAACGAAGGATATGTCTTGTCAGATACAGCTGCAACCTTCCCAAATCTTTCGTCCTCCAAGTTGCCAACTAAGATAATGTATCTGACAAAACAACCCGAAACTAAATCGATACTTCCATTTCAAATATTTATATATATATATATATTCACCTGTATCTACTATAAATAGTTTCATATCCAATCCTCAGCTGGTTCGTTTGATTCAGGATAAAAATAAATAACGCTCAAAAACGATTCTTCATTATAGTCTAGCCTCATGAGATATTCTTGGGATTACGGCTGAAAACATCGATAACACCAAAAAATAAATCATTGCATTCTAATAGCTATAAGTTCCTGTTTTGTAACATTACATACTCCTAGTTAGGCCTATGTTATTAAATGAACTATACTATTTATTGGGTTAATTTTTAGTTCTGATCTATGTAAGGTACAGCTTGATAATATTGTTACAATGGTTATATTATCCTATTTGTTATCTTTTAATGTACTTCATCCTTATATTCTGTATTTTATTTACTTTTTTGTATAAAATGTTTATTAAACTTTATAAAATTTTGTACCTAATATTTTATCACGTTCAATATAGCTTGCTGACGATGGAATATGTGTACTCCGAAACGATCAAGAGTTAAATATTTGTTACTGTACACACACGTGTCAAAAACAACAACAACAAAAACCAAAAAAAAAATAGTCTATTATTATATTTATCCACGATTTATGGTTTTAGCATCAATGAACAAAAATGACGCCTTACATCCATTATAGTTTGATCGAGACTTTTACTCTTCATGGCGAATAGGGTTGGTCATTTGTATAGCTAAGTCTGATTACCTCTCTCATATTTTAAACTTTTAACAAAAAAGAATAACTGTATTTAAAGTTGTTATCTGAGTTTTAATATATTGCATATCCATATTTAGTCAACTCCACCCACAGTAACGTTCTTAAAGCATAGAAGCTCGTAAAGTATTGTCCATTTGTCTTAATAGATGGCGCAGTTTAGACTATGACGTAAGAAAATATATAGTCAATTGTATTTTTTAGCTTCAAACAGCACTCATTAATGGAATGAAATGATACAATTTCTTTAAACACGTATGAAACGTTAGATGCTATTTATTATGATATCAAGGCTTCTTATTCCTTTTTGATGGCTCTCTTAATAACTTTCGTGAGAAATAAGCTGGTAGATATGAAATAATTTATGTATATATATATATAATTGTGTTACAAATCCAACAACTGAGACTTTCTATACGATCGTGAAGATTATTTCATCTTGTTTGTGGTACAGTAAGAAAAAAAGCATTAACACGGTATCCTGTTTTCTTATCCATGGTAAACACCGAAATATCCAGGTTGTCTGCTATTGAAGAGGACTTTGTTCAACGTTTAACTGATATGAAGTTTTACTTTTTACATTTTTCTTCAAATTCGATTATAACTTCCATTTTTATACGAGTTTCAGTTAAAAGGATACTCATTGGAAATGAGAGTTTGTTTTAATATTCCATTGCGATCATTAAGAAGCAGTTTATACCAATATTCAATGTTTCCAAGCTTTCATTAGATTCTGAAACATGGTGGAAGATATTCTCTTATTATACAGTATAATACAGACCTTCTCTCGATATAATTTTGGTTTCAAAGCTTGGGATACGAAAATCTGCCACATTCACCTGCTTCAAACAAACTTTATTCAAACAATACGACACTAAACAGTGTGGATCAACTATACGGTGACACAACCACATTCACGTCCTTAAAATACACGTTATTTGTACATCTAAACAGTGTGATTACGACACAACCACATTCACGTCCTTAAAACACACTTTATTCATACATCTAAACCGTGAGACTACGACACATGGTGACACAACAACACACACACAAGGTTGAAACAAAGAATCGATTCAATAAGATCAATTTTTTTTAAGGATTATGTTAATATACAGGATTTCGTTTTGATATATATTCCTCTACTCATGAAACAAAACAAACTACTTACATTACACCACTACATTAGGCCTACTTTATTCACTCCTCGCTACCAAACAGCACTGGTGAGCCGTGAATTCGGTGAAACTAGTCTGTAGCAGCTGTAGTCGCGAATCAAAGAATAGGTTAGGTCTCTACGTAATCTTTTTATTATTATTGAAATTTACGTTTTGGTGAATAAAATAAATTAACAAATAATATAAAAGGATGTAAAAAATTAGATAGCCATTGAAATCTGTAATATAAGTTCCGGTATATAGGGCTGTTATAAAGTTAGATTGCCACTGAAATCTATAATATCAGTTCCGGTAGATATATGGCTGTTATAAAGTTAGATTGCCATTGAAATACATAATATCAGTTCCAGTATATGGGGCTGTTATAGAGTTAGTTGGGTTATTCTACTGTCTACATGCCGAAAACTGATCATCAAAAAGGTATAATGATCATCACTAGGTGATGCTCTAGTGCAATCTGTATACCGGTGACTGTATGAAACATGTTAAAATTTATTGTATACCGGTGACTGTATGAAATATGTTATAATTTATTGTATACCGGTGACTGTATGAAACATGTTAGAATTTATTGTGTACCGGTGACTGTATGAAACATGTTAGAATTTATTGTATACT
>NW_013666078.1:73134-98542 GCF_000517525.1 Limulus polyphemus | reverse complement strand
AATTTATTGTATACCGGTGACTGTATGAAACATGTTAGAATTTATTGTATACTGGTGACTGTATGAAACATGTTAGAATTTATTGTGTAGTTTGAAATGACTTCTGGCAGTGTTGTTTCTGAATTGTTTACGAAAATCATTTATGCAACCATGGTAATAATTCTGGTTCAGTTTTAATGTAATAAATTATACAACAACCAACAGGGAGAGACATAAAATATACAACAACAACAACCAACTCGGAGAGGCATAAATTATACAACAACCAAAACGGAGAGACAAAAATATATAGAACAACCAACAGGGAGAGACACAAATTATAAAAGTTGAAACAACAACAAGAATGATAATAGATCTGTCGATACGAGAAAGTTGTTTTTATTAACAATTATTCTCTCCCTCTCTCTCTTTAGTCTTTACTTGTCCTTATCAATCACCAAGTTACAGTAAAATAGAAACATCCAGTAATACAAACACAAAAATATACAACTACCGATTTGAAATCTGATCGTTAGGACCGACGACAGCCTATCACTCGCGTCACAAAACAAACAATTTATCGTTTAGTGTGCTATCAGTCCTGAGATTCTGGTTTCAAATAAATGTCATCTGATATTTTCAACCAGACTGGCAGGTCAGAGACCACAACGCCCAGGGATATATATTCCTAATTTAGGAACGGGGGGACAAAATATCAGCAGCTTTCTTTGCCGACGCGCTATTTTTAACTGAGTAACGATAGTTGCACCCCCCCCCCTACACAGTTGAAAATCCGAAGCATGTCCAACAGCATATCGCGACTCGAGCCGTGAATCTACAGTCATTTAAAACAAATCCTTTAATAATTTTCAAACGTATGTTAAACGTTGAAGAACAAAAACCATCTTCATTTCTTCTTCCTATTATTTGAATTATTCTACATGTATCTTCTTACCAGTTGCACGTGTTCGTTATAGATCCAGTTTACTTGTATTATTAATATAGACTTGTCTAAAAAATTACGTTTAACTATTCTTCACAGTTTGAGCGATATAGAAGATAGAATACTTGAACACGAAGTACTTGATCTATAACTAAAGAGCCTCTCAGGATCTAACTATTGTAGTAATTTACCTAGAACTAGATTATTCTGTAATGAATAGAGTCGTGTTTAAATACATCCAATAAACATAAAGTACCAAAATTGTTGTCAAATGTTTGTATTAGTGAACAATAATCAACAATAAACAAAACGAACAGTTTTGTAAGATGTACTGTACATATCGATGAGCAATAATACATGATGAACACAATAAACCAATAATGTTGCAAAATCTTTGTATCGGGGAACAATAATGAACAATAAACAAGCAGTTTTGTAAGATGAGCAATAATACATGATGAACACAATAAACCAATAATGTTGCAAAATCTTTGTATCGGGGAACAATAATGAACAATAAACAAGCAGTTTTGTAAGATGAGCAATAATACATGATGAACACAATAAACCAATAATGTTGCAAAATCTTTGTATTGGGGAACAATAATGAACAATAAACAAGCAGTTTTGTAAGATGAGCAATAATACATGATGAACACAATAAGCCAATAATTTTGCAAAATCTTTGTATTGGGGAACAATAATGAACAATAAACAAAACAAACTGAGTTCTGTAAAATGTAAATATCGGTGTACAATAATACACAATGAACAGAATAAACCAATAATGCTGTAAAATGTATATATGTATTACGGTTTGCGATAAATACACAAAATTAAGGGTGTTCTAAGATGTATATGTCGGTGTGCAAACTTGGAGTCTTTCCTTTTAAAGAACGTTTTATGTAATGTGTTGACATTTTAAATAATTGCACACGGAACGTTCCTGCCCTTTGTCTAACATTGAAGACGACGCTTAGAAGTTTTTGATGACCTGATAGAAGAACTCAACACAGAGTTCAAAATATCGTGTCCCCCGGTGGGACAGCGATAAGTCTTCGGATTTACAACGTTAAAATCAGCGGTTCGATTCCCCTCGGTGGACACAGCAGATAGCCTGATGTGGCTTTGCTATAAAACAACACACACACACACACAAAATATCGTCTTCAGAAGTAGATAGAAATAGTCGTTTAATGCTTTATAATGTACCCGATAGTCATCAGCCCGTGACTTTAGTATGAATATTTACGCTACTGAACCATTAAATTTGGTTTTAAGTTCAAAGGTCAGTGCATATATTGTTCAGGAAAAACTATCATAAACCGATTGTAAAACATGTCATTTGAAGCAATTGAGACCTTAAATTGAAAAAAACAGGTAATTTTCTCTCCTCTTTCAGTTTTATTTACTTGGGTTGGCTCGTATCTTACAAACTAGAACGCTCTTTAGTAGTCGATGTATCATTCTAGCAGTCAGGTCAACAAACTGCAACGTGTCCTACCTCTTCCATTTTTTATATGAAGGACCATAAAGTGAATTAACTATTGTGACATTTTCGGGTTTTGTTTGGTATACATTTAAACGAACGTTATAGAAATATAATAGAAAACGTGGAAAGCTAAAACGAACGTTATTGAAATATAATAGAAAACGTGGAAAGCTAAAACGAACGTTATTGAAATATAATAGAAAACGTGGAAAGCTAAAACGAACGTTATTGAAATATAATAGAAAACGTGGAAAGCTAAAACGAACGTTATCGAAATATAATAGAAAACGTGGAAAGCTAAAACGAACGTTATCGAAATATAATAGAAAACATAGGAAGCTAAAACGAACGTGAACACGTAGATTGGGGAAAAGGAATGCATAACGTCGAGGATTTGCACGGTTTTCTAACATTTGATAATCATCTTTTCGTATTACTAATTTAATTACTGTACAGTATCATATAAGTTAGGCTTAGCTCTTGAGTAAAAATTTATGATAATAAAATAGAAAAAAGCATTAAAATACTGTTTAGAGGGTTTTGAGTGTATATATATATATTATTACAAGAGATAAGTGACTTCCTGCACTGCCTTACACAACAAAGCTTCTATATTTCAAAGTGACCGACAAACGTCGCTGTCAAACCTACTTAGAGAAGAAAAAACAAAAAACGTGCCGATGATGAATAACTCGTAAATGAAATATATTCCGAGCTTTTTAAAATAATATTTTTAATCTTGCGATCGATCTGGATACTGGATCTTCAAGTCTGGATAGGCCAGAGGATATGGGGGGTTGTAGAGCTACCGGCAAGGCCAGGAAAATAGGCGCCATTATACACTAGTTTTCCCCTCCCTAATCCCATTTCGCCCGGTAAAGGAGGCTCTTAGTTCTAATGTTACACAGCCCTAGGCATGTGATTGGTGTTTTAATACCATACCTGGCTACTTGAAACGGAAACCAAAACTCTAAACATACCATCATTCTTTTTGTTTGCTCGTCAGTTTTAGTTTTCCTTCTTACTTGTTTCTCTATAAAGAATTCTGATCACCATTCCATCGTATTAAAAAAAATCCTTGCAGTTTCTCTCGTGCAAAGGTACACTTTTTCTTAAACGTCATTTACCTTTCTGTTAATCCGTTTTTCAGTTTAAAATTTTGTTTCTCTATCTATCTGTCTGTATATCCTTTTAGTTATTTCTTCCTAAGAAACAAGTCAACGAACTGTTTATTTGATTCTGTTTGTTTACTTATATCTATAAAATATCATTTAGAGACACACAAGTTCTGTTTCTGGAATTCTAATAAATCAGCACTCCATTAAAATGCCCCCCCCCCCCAAGTGGCACAGCAGCATGTCTGTGGACTTACAACGCTAGAATCCGGGTTTCGATACACGTGGTGGGCAGAGCACAGATAGCCCATTGTGTAACTTTGTGCTTAATTACAAACAATACTTTCATGAACACTTCTGGTGGTACCAAGCTAAATAGTTTTATTATTAGCTCTGTTTTTATAAATCCTTATGATGTTTCAAAGGAAATGTTAAGTTTTGTTTTCGTACTAACTCAATTTGATAATAAATCGATACAAGTCAAATAAAATAATGCATATTATTTACGAACTTGTTAAACTCTATTCATTTGCTTAGGCTAAACAACATGGTGATTAGATCAAAGGTGTCATGGTTGGGTTCTGACAGATATTTTGACTGAATTTTTATCTGTATGGGTAGCAAATTACCCAAGTTTCTCATAATTTACATTAGTTTACATTAACCGATTGTGGATATGACCATCGATACCGACACTACTGACAATATAGCGTGTAAAATATAAACCTGTGTGACTGACACTATAGCGTGAAAATTAAAACCCTGTAATACTGACATTGCAGTATGATAAAGAAACACCATGTAATACTGACATTGTAGTATGATAAATAAACATGCTGTGATACTGACATTGTAATATGCTAAATAAACATTCTGTAATACTGACATTGTAATATGATAAATAAACATCCTGTAATACTGACATTGTAGTATGATAAATAAACATCCTATAATACTGACATTGTAATATGATAAATAAGCATTCTGTAATACTGATATTGTAATATGATAAATAAACATCCTGTAATACTGACATTGTAGTATGATAAATAAACATTCTGTAATACTGACATTGTAATATGATAAATAAACATGCTGTGATACTGACATTGTAATATGTTAAATAAACATTCTGTAATACTGACATTGTAATATGATAAATAAACATCCTGTAATAGTGACATTGTAGTATGATAAATAAACATCCTATAATACTGACATTGTAATATGATAAATAAACATTCTGTAATACTGACATTGTAATATGATAAAAAAACATCCTGTAATACTGACATTGTAGTATGATAAAGAAACATCCTGTAATACTGACATTGTAATATAATCGACATTAAACAAGTAATTATTTACATATTTCATACGTATCTAAGAAAGTGCTAGAATCTTTTGTTGAGAGTTTTAAAAAAGTTATAAGTCGTTTTCTTGTCAAAATTGTAACTGGCGCACATAATATTATAGATGAAAAGTCATCATCTGATAGAACTTAGTTTCTTTGTTTGTTCTGTTGAATTTAGCGGAAAGCACATAATATTATAGATGAAAATTCATCAGTCTGATAGAACTTAGTTTCTTTGTTTGTTCTGCTGAATTTAGCGGAAAACTACTCGAGGGCTATCTCTAACTGTTTTTAATTTTGAAGTGATGGACTGTAAGAAATTCAAATTGGTCATTAACACCCACCACCAACTCTTGGGTTACTGTAATCGAATAGCGGGATTTGCCTGTCGCTCTTATAACTCACTCAAGGCTCCAAAGTGCTTTTTTTTTTTGGTGGTAAAGGGTTGCGAATCACAGAAAGTTACGATTTTAGTGTCAGAAATTTATAATAACAGGAAGACTATAAAACAGGATAGTAAGAAAATTGTATTTTTAACCTGAACCGCACGTTATCTGATACATCGGTTGACTTAGGGCTACTGACCAGAGAGGACAACCAGTTTGTTATTTTAGGTCAAAGCCACTCAATAGGTTATACTAGCTGTGTTTATCGCATGGAATCGAACACCAGGTTTTAGCGCTGGAAGTCCGCGAACTTACCGCTGACCTACTCTCAACCTAATAACAGAATTCACTGTCACTTTTTTACGTATCCATGATCACAGCTGAAAATGCGTGGTGTGTTTAGTGGCATATCTCGGGTTCGAACCTTATACTTTCCAAATTAAAGTTCGCACTCCAACCGCTAGAGTACGTGTTACCTCTTAAAACTAGGGATGAATTCACATATAATCCCAATATATGAGGTTTATTGTCACAAGACATGCAGTCCCTCTAGAGGGAAATCAATGTTTCGGACATGATCCTCAAACCAGTATGGTAATTCAAAGAGTCGTAAAAATGTATTTAGTCCTAACTTCAAATTCTTAAGTAAAATAAAATTATACTAATAATGATAAAAGAAAACGCTTGCAGGAAGCTTTAATGTTGTAACTCTTTATACTGTAGAGCTATCAGTTTTATTCTGTGTATTTCCTTTGAAGAACAGCGTCGTTTAGAATTGTGTATTTCTTTATGACGATATATTTCTTAATTTTCAGTCTTAACTTTTATATTAGATGTTATTAGTCAAATAAATTATTTTGTGAAAAAAAAAGAGTATAACAAACGTGTTAGCGAAGTTTGTGGCGAGTTTATGTGAGGGTAATTCGTCATGATAAGTCTAAGAAAAAAATGTCTATATTGCGTGATAGAATGAATCTTAAAGTCTGCTATCCAATATGATATAAACATTATATGATCGGCGCAATAAGCTTAATGAAAGGTTCTTTTCTGGCTCTATGGATGCCAACATGGACGCTTACTCAGTTTTTTTTTACCTCTGTGTGTGTGTGTGTTTGTGAAAAATACTTACTGAAATAAAATAGGTTATCCTTTCCCTTATATAAAGTATATACATATAAAAGTTCAACCGTACTGGCATGAATCTTAGCAAAATAACAAAAAAAAAGTCCAACCTTACAGAGGTGAATCTGAGCAAAATAACAAAAAAGTCCAACCTTACAGAGGTGAATCTGAGCAAAATAACAAAAAGTCCAACCTTACAGAGGTGAATCTGAGTAAGTAACAAAAAAAGTCCAACCTTACAGAGGTGAATCTGAGCAAAATAATATAAAAAGATTTTCATCCGTACAGAGGTGAATATGATAAAAATAAAAAATTAAAGTTTGGTATCTAAGAAAAAATAGGGCAAAAAACACGTCATTAAAAGAATCCTTTTGTTCGAAAACATTAAATTTCTGACAAGATAGAAAGGGTTTTATGCTTCAAATAAGGCTATTTATATTTTCCCATTTAATGGGTTTACTATCGTTGAGTCAAAACTGAAACACGTGTTTTAAATTTGTGATGAAAATGTATCATAAACTTGAGTTTGTTGTTTTGTTCACATTCCTCTTAATTTGGCTCAACGGTAAGTCAGAAGGCTTATGACACTAAATATATGGTTTCGATACCCGTAATGGGCAAATAAAGATTGCCACCTAGTGGCTCAACGCCAATTCACAGGGCTTACGATGCTAAATATATGGTTTCGATACCCGTAATGGGCAAATAAAGATTGCCAACTAGTGGCTCAACGCCAAGTCACAGGGCTTACGATGCTAAATATATGGTTTTGATAAACGTGCTGGGCAAATAGAAATTGTCACCTAGTGGCTCAACGGTAAGTCAAAGAGCTTATGACGCTAAATATATGGTTTTGATACCCGTAAAGGGCAAATAAAACATTGCCAACTAGTGGCTCAGCGGTATATCAGAGGGTTTATAACGCCTAGCACCAGGTTTTGATACCCGTGGTGGTCACAACACAGATAGTCCAGCTTTGAGCTTAATAACAAATAAGCAAACAAAATCCCTTAACTTATTCGCTTCAGACACACGAGTTTAAAACAAAACTGAATGACACGTGACTTTAAAATACGTCACATTTGTGTTGAATTAATACTCAGTAAATAGCCTGCCTCAAACCTTATATTTATCAACTGTTTGAGACGTTAGCTGCTTGAATCAAGCTTGGTAGGCTGTGAAATGATTTAAAATAGTTTGGATAAGAAACGTAACTAAGGGTGATAGCGAATTTAAAGTTTTAGTCAGTTAAACAATCAAGATAGTGCACGTTATCTTTAATCACACGAAGAATTAGAAACGAAACAAAACAGTTGAGATGTTTTGGAACCACTAACTCTAAGGCCTTTTAAGATGAAATGATATTTTGGAGCCGTATCAAGCAAGTGTGAATTCACTGAAGGTTAAAAATATCCTGGAGAGCATACATAATATCTCTAAATTCTACGTCACAGTTGTATGTTTCACCAAATTGAAGTTCTTAATCCAAGGTGTAGCTAGTTTGTTTACTTAAGATTCTTAATCCAGGATGTAGCTACTTTATGTGCTTATTGTTCTTAATCCACGGTATAACTACTTTATGTTCTTATTATTCTTAATCCAGGAAGTGGCTACTTTGTATGCTTATTGTTTTTAATCCAGGATGTAGCTACTTTGTATGCTTATTGTTCTTAATCCAGGGAATAACTACTTTATGTGCTTATTATTCTTAATCCAGGATGTAGCTACTTTGTATGCTTATTATTCTTAATCTAGGGTGTGACTACTTTGTATGCTTATTGTTCTTAATCCAGGATGTAGCTACATTGTATGCTTATTGTTCTTAATCCAGAATGTAGCTACTTTGTATGCTTATTGTTCTTAATCCAGGGTGTGGCTACTTTATGTGCTTATTGTTCTTAATCCAGAATGTAGCTACTTTGTATACTTATTGTTCTTAATCCAGAATGTAGCTACTTTGTATACTTATTCTTCTTAATCCACGATGTAGCGACTCTATGTACTTAATGTTCTTAATCCTGGAATTGGAGATATCCATCCAAGTAACGTTTTTAAACCAGGATGTAGCTACTTTGTATACTTAATATTCTTAATCTAGAGTGTAGCTACTTTGTCTAATTAATGATTTGGGGCGCACTTAGTTGATTGGGCCACGTGGCGTGAACAAGACCTTTTCGTGACCTTTTGAATTACTCCCACATCCGTAGCGTATCGACTTGCAGCTTAACTTGTCACGAAACATGTCAACTGAAAAATAGGAAACTGTTGGGGAAATACATATCATTCTTCAAAATGGCCGACAAGGTTCTAAGGACAACTGGAGTAAACAAGCAAGTCTGAAAAAAGCTGATGAAAAATGACTCGACAACTGTACGACGATAAACAGATAACTATTGTGATAAATCTAAGTTAATTGAACAATCTCCTTCTACCAAGTTCTTTTAATAATAAATTATCGTAATGCATCTCGTGCAGTGAAAGGTTTAAAAAGGTTTCTTAAATCGAAATGTACAGCACAAAAGTTTCCAACAATTTTACTGAAAACAAAACAAAAAGAAACTGGAAACTGTTAAAGCTCCAATTAGTTTCAAATTGTGCGGTTCGAGCCCTTCTCGAAAACTCAATATCACCGAAATAAGTATGTGCAATAGTTTTTGTTTGTTTGTAATTAAGCACAAAGCTACACAATGGGTTATCTGTGCTCTGCCCACAACAGGTATCGAAACCCTGATTCTAGCGTTGTAAGTCCGCAGACATACCGCTGTGCCACTGGGGGCGTGCAATAGTTAATGCTTCTTAGCGATGTATGTGACGTCATATAATAACAGCATGCAGTTGGCTATTCAAAAGTTATTCTTTGTGTTATGCAATGTTTCAACTTCAACACCATCTACAATGAGAATTGTAACCTGAAGAAGGTTTTCAAATCTATTTTCTGACTTCCATGTCTATCAGGAGTGTTTTTTTTTGTCTGTATTCCTTTGAGAATCATTACTTACATTGTTTTTAATGTGGTAGTAGGAGAATCAACCTTGTGGTAGAGCTACAGATTGAGTAGTTGGTGATCCAGGTTCGAATCCATTTGATATTACAAGATGGGGTCCACGCTTTAAGCCGTGGGTGTGTTATAAGTCATTATCTCGTCACTAGTTCAAATTTATGGAAGGCGGCAGGTATCCTTAGTAGCTTTCCCATAAACACAAAAATGTTGTAGTAATTCCAGCGCCATCTAGCGTTAGATGTGAATGTTTATAACAATTCGTTTTGTTTTCGCCATAAGTACGTAGCTTGCTCGGATCTGAGGTTATTATTATGTAGCGTAAAAAAATCATTATCTTTAAATTGGCCAAACTCCAGTCTTATCATTTTAAGGAAAAATCCAGGACAGTCACTTAAAAATGTAAGTGCCACATAATAACTTAAATGTATTTACTAAAAGCTATTTAAACTTGTGTGTGTGTGTGTGTGACCATGAAAGTTCATTTACTGTAAGGTTAATTTTAACTGCACACCATTTATTTCTTTACTTTCTCTCACTGTGGAGAAGGCCCCTCAGTGGTACAGCGGTACCGTCTGCGGACTTACAACGCTCGAATCCGTGTTTCGATACCCGTTGTGGGCAGAGCACAGATAGCTCATTGTGTAGCTTTGTACTTAATTACAAACAAACAAATACTGTGTAGACAACTTTTATATCGCAATGAAAGCGTCATCTTGTGACAAACCTAAATATGTTATCCTTCCTCATTTTAGAAACGTTGTCTATTTCCTCAGCTGTCTCCTTTAATTGCACACCTTTGTGTACCCCCCCCCCCCGGCGGGACAACGGTAAGTTTACGGACTTACAACGCTAAAATACGTGGTTCGATTCCCCACGGTGGACACAGAAGGGAACCAATGCGGTTTTGTTCTAAAACAAACAAACAGTTTTAAGGTCTGTCATAGCCTAGTCACCGAAAATGCTCGCCCTTTCAGTCTGGTGGCGTTATAATGTAACGAAAAAATCCCACTATTTACTTGTAAAAGAGTAGCTCAAGAGTTAGCAGTGGGTAGTGTTGACTAGCTGCCTTCCCTCTCATCTATCATTGTTAAATTAGGGAAAGTTAGTGCAGAGTTAGCAGTGGGTATTGTTGACTAGCTGCCTTCCCTCTAATCTATTATTGTTAAATTAGGGACAGTTAGTGCCGAGTTAGCAGTGAGTAGTGTTTACTAGCTACCTTCCCTCTAATCTATTATTGTTAAATTAGGGACAGTTAGTGCCGAGTTAGCAGTGAGTAGTGTTTACTAGCTACCTTCCCTCTAATCTATTATTGTTAAATTAGGGACAGTTAGTGCACATAGCCCTTGAGTGGGTCTCCTCGAAATTCAAAACAAACCAACACACTATATTTATTTTTTTTACTCTTTTAGAGACAGTTTAAAGTAAACCAATGACTTTATCGTAATGTTTGTCTGTTTTTGTTTACATGGCAAAGCTAGTAAGGCTATCTACCAACGTCCTAATTTTGAGCTGCCAACCACAGATAAGGTAATCGGCCAGTAACAACCCCCGCCAACTCTTGAGCTCCTCTTTCCTATCAACTAGTGGCATTGATCGTCGCATTATAACGCTTCCATGTCTGAAATTGTGACGTGTTCGGCGCGAGGTCTCGATCCCGCAACCACAGCTTATAGATAGAGCATCCTAAACACTAGGCCATGCCGGGTATATTTATCGCAATGTCAGGCGCTATCTTGTAACAAATCTACGTATAAGCTTTCGGTTATTTTTGTGGACAAGTTAAAAATGAAAAAAAAAAAAAAAAACACGAAAAGCGTTATCTTCTGACAAATATAATTATGATATTTCAATTATTTTTCTTGAGCAAATTCCGATTAAAGAAAAAAAAAGTCTCTCGTGAAAATGGTCAACATTTGATATTTTTTTCTTTAATTTTTCAGTTTCAAGATTATTGTTTGTTGAGTAAATTGATGACATGGTTGTCCAGTGCTTAATGGCGTTTTCATGAAAGTATTTGTCACAAATTTAGACTTAGATTATTGAAGAAAAAAAACACATCAACAGTCTTCACTTAACCACGAAAAAAAAAAACACATCAACAGTCTTCACTTAACCACGAAGAAAAAACACATCAACAGTATTCACTTAACCACGAAGAAAAAAACACATCAACAGTCTTCACTTAGTCACGAAGAAAAACCACATCAACAGTCTTCACTTAGTCACGAAGAAAAACCACATCAACAGTCTTCACTTAGTCACGAAGAAAAACACATCAACAGTCTTCACTTAACCACGAAGAAAAAACACATCAACAGTCTCCACTTAACCACGAAGAAAAAAAAACACATCAACAGTCTTCACTTAGTCACGAAGAAAAGATCTGTTTTCAGAATTCATGTTCCAGGTGAAGAATGAGATACCTATTCAAGTTGAAAACAAACACGGACAAAACTAGAGAGGCACTCAGTGCAGTGCATACTTCCGGTGCCCCTCAGTGGAACAGCGGTATGTTTGCATACTCATACTGCTAAAAACCTGGTTTCGTTATCAACGGACACGGACCATTTTTGGTAGAACGATGAGGAATAATTTTCTACATACGACCACCAAGTTTTACCAAGATATGACCATGTTTGACTGAGTTATAGAGAAAAATATAGAGAAAAATTGGTCCCCATGTTAACAGATAGAGATTTTTTTGGATTTTCGTCACCTTACTGTGACCGTAACCTTTGACCTTGCCCCTCTAACAACTAATCACTTCTAAGTTGAGTCATAGTTCAAATGTATAACCAACATTTTTCAAAATCCATTTAGCCGTTTTCGAGAAATCTTGCTGATAAACACACAAACAAACGCGCGCGCACGCACGCACACAGGGGGTGGAAACATAGCCTCCTTCCACCTTCGGTGACGGAGGTAATTAACCAAAAACATTGCAATTAAACGTACTAGCATATCAATTATAGCTTTTAGAAAATGATTATTTAGCGCGATGGGCTCTCTAGCATGGCCAGGTGGTTAAGGCACTCGACTCGCAATCTGAGGGTCGCGGGTTCGAATCCCTGTCACACCAAACATGCGCGCCCTTTCAGCCGTGGGGGCGTTATAATGTGACGGTCAATCCCACTATTCGTTGGTAAAAGAGTAGCCCAAGAGTTGGCGGTGGGTAGTGATGACTAGCTGCCTTCCTTCTAGTCTTACACTGCTAAATTAGGGACGGCTAGCGCAGATAACCCTTGTGTAGCTTTGCGCGAAATTCAAAACAAACAAGCAATGACTTAAAAATTGACAAAATAGAAATAAATAAAACAAAATGACAAACATTTATATAAAGAACTTTTGTATGTGTTATCATAACAGCTTTCACTGTGTATGTTTTCGCATACAGTAATTACTATCGATAGCCTTTAAAACTCAATTTCTTTGTAATATTTCTCTTAGTTTTAATATTGCATTTTTCTTGAACGGACTTCAGAGATTAAGCATCATTAGTCGTAATAAACTCAAGAATACAGGTCTTGGTTCTATATGTTGGCCATAGCTCATAAGATTGAAAAATATAAATATTTCACTCAGCATTTTTTAATACTTTTGTTTTTATATTGACTAAAAATGGGCTTCACATAGCTTAATGGCTAGGGAGCTCGACTCGCAATCTGAGGGTCTATCTCACTATGTACTATTCATTGGTAAAAGAGTAGTCCAAGAGTTGGCGCTGGATGCTGTCGGCTGTCTGCCTACTCTCTGTTCGGCAAGTCAAAATTAGGGATAACCAAATATAGAATTAAAAGTTTGTCACAAATAAAATAAACGAACAAATAAAACCGGGGGGTCAGCGGCAAGTTTGCGGAATTACACCTTTAAAATCTGGGAGCCGATTCCCCACTGTAGACAGGGCTCGAAAAGCTACTTGTGTAGTTTTGCGCTAAAAATTAAACTTAATTTTTTGTATTTATTTATTGGAGATAATGGAAAAACCAAAATTGAAAACAAAGTCGCTGACCTAAAACTTGTTCACAAATGCGATTTGTTTTTGAGGATTTGTTTCTGAAGGTATGATGCACCAGCTGAAAAGACGAAATGCCAGAAACAAATCCGAAGGATTCCGTTAATTTTACGTAAAGAACTTAGGCATTATTGTAATCACAGGCAAGTTTTTAAAATGACTTTCACAAGTATCACCATCTTCTGTGTGTAGACCAGCTGTCGCCGAATTGATTTTGAAACGACTGCTTCGAGCGTACAGAAACTATATCGATATTCAGTACGTTTCTTGTTGAGACCACCGAAGTTATTAGAAATATTTCGTTTTGTTGAGTCAACTAAATAATACTTTGATGATCCAATACTAGAGAAAAAAATGCACTTTTATCACAAAAAAAATCTTTTTTAAAACTTAGTCGGACTGATCTGTTTGGTTAAAGTTAATGATTGTTGTTGTTATTTATTGTTTTTGGAATTAAGCACAAAGCTACACAATGGGCTATTTGTGCTCTGCCCACCACGGGTATCGAAACCCGGTTTCTAGCGTTGTAAGTCCGCAGACATATCGCTGTGCTACTGGGGGGCTAAAGTTAATGAACTGACAATTTCGGTACAGAATAACTTTAAACTGAACAAATTGTCTCCCGGTGGGACAACAATAAGTCTACGGACTTACAACGCTAAAATCCGGCGTTCGATTCCCCACGGTGGTCACAGCAGATAGCCCAATGTGGCTTTGCTTTAAAACAAACAAGTGAACGAGTCGGTAAGCATGATATTTTTATCGAGTGTACAATCAAATTAATCTGTATTTGTTTTATAATATTATAGACGATATGAATGAAGTGTTGTGTTCTCATTTTTTGTTTTGTTTTGTAAATTCAAAAGAAACAGCTATATAGAAATTGGACATCTTTATCAGCTTGAAAAGCCAAACCCACTTCAAAGTCAACTTCAACGTAGAGAGTTTTCATTAGGCTTTCATCATGCCAGATTTTCACTAAAGGTATTTCATAAAATTAAACAAATATAATTTCAACAAATTCAAAATGCTGATAACCGACTTGTAGATTTGGTGTAAATTGAGATGGTCAATCGTTCGATATCTTTCCTTATTGCCTTATTACTGTAATCGATATGTATATAAAGAAAAGCACTGCATTCGCAAACATATTTAACACAATATAAGCACTCTAGTGGCTCTGCGATAAGTCTGAAGGCTTATAACGCTAGAAACCTGGTGGGCACAGTACAGATAGTTCATTGTATAGCATTGCGCTTAACAACAATACAGAAGACAGAACACAATATAAATATGGCCTTGCATGACCTGGTGGTTAGGGCATTCGATTCGCAATTTGCGGGTCGTAGGTTCGAATCCTATAAACGAACGTGCTCGCCCTTTCAGGCGTGGGGGCGTTATAATGTGACAGTTAATCCCACTATTTATTGAGTGTAGCCCAAGAGTTGGCGGTAGGTGATTTTGATTAACTGCCTTCCCTCTAGCTTATCAATTCAAAATTAGGGACGGCTAGCGCAGATGGCCTTCGAGTAACTTTCTGCGAAATTCAACAAACAATCAAACACAATACAAATACGGACACTATGCACTTTATCAAATTATACTTGAATTCTGAGCTGTTTTCGTAAGTAACCATGCCATAGACGAACATAAAACTTCCACCACTTCCATAACTTCTGACGTTCGAGATTCTTTAAAATCTCTGGTGGCTTTTGGTGATTCTAATGTCTAAGACTGACAATTGATTGTGATTGAAGACATAACGAAAGTTCACAATTATGCCAAACATGAAAAATGAAACTTGTAAGATATATTTACAAGATAACCTTAATTAACTTGCTAGAAAGTCTTAATAGATAATTATTAAAAAGAGACATCAAGGGCACTACAATAAGAATAGAATAAATATTCATTTGAATGCATGTAAATAATATAAATCATGCGAGTTTGGCAGTCTTCACACGATAATAGAAGAAACAAAAACCAGCTAGAACCTATCATTTACGGCTAGGCTGCTACAAGGGCATGGACAACTTTGACTAGAAGAATATGATAAAGAAACAAATCCAATTACTTTTTGAAATGAAAGCCTTTTCACCGCATACTTATCAAGAGATTTCAACATATAACTATTGTGGAAAGTAATCTACATCATCTCAAACGCTAGTGTGCATCAATATCTGAAAACAACAACAAGGATGCGAAACACCTCTTTCGCAGCTTTGATTGTAACTAAATACTATGTAAGAGAATAAAAAATCTCAGCAGTTAGATGGTTGAAGTGAGAACAAGAGATGAGATGATGATGAAAAGAACGGTAGAGAGAGTATAAAAATATTCAGTGTAGTACAAGTTTTCATGAAGAAAGAAGATTGAAAGTAATCCAGGGGAAAGAATCTATGATTAAGAGCAAGGCGAGGAAAAAATTCATTAATGGAGAAGGTTCTAAAGCGTGTATTATTAGAATTATTCTGTTCCTTAGAGGAAGCAGGTAAGAGGAATCCTTCAATCTTGTAGTATTTGGATGAATCAGGCGATTACATGATGGATCCAAGAAGGTCACAACAATGAACTAAATAGCGAGGATTAAGAACTAAGCTGGCATGAAAGATGGGCTCATTCAGAAGCAACTTGCCATGGTGGCTATTAAAGTGTCTAAAAAATAGAATGCTCTTCAACTTGTTAAAGTGTTCTAATAGAACTAAAGCAAGGGAAGAATAACGAAGTATTCAAATCTATCAAAAGAACATTGATAAGACTGAAGATTGTTCTAGATTTTCCAATTGCAATATTAGAAAAAACGAAAACTAATAGATAGGGAAGACTACAATTTTGATCGGATTAATAAAACTTTATATGTTCCTTTCAGTAGATAAGAATATAACATAACTAGTTAATGTAATGTTTGATTTTAATGTTAAGTAGTAATTACTTTAGTTATTTCTTCAGTCGAGAGTAGTTATATTTCATACTGGCAAACTGCCAAACATTTGGGGTCAAAATAGTATCTTTATTGCAACACTACTTCTTTAAAATACACGATTTCTAGAATAATACAAAATAATTCTAATCGCAGACACTGAAATCTATAAGTCAACTTGTCTTTGGCCCAATATTAGTTAAGCCTTTATGAAATACGGTCTACATTCGATAAAGAGATAAGTTAACATTAACTTGCGTACGCTTTTTGCTTTAGTTTAGTTAGGGCTAAACTTTCCCTTACTTAATACTATCAATAAATACATTTATAATGTTATTCTACGACCTAACGTTAGACATTTTTAAAAATTGTGATAAGTTTTTAATATGTCTACTAAAGTGTATTTACATCTTTCTTTTGTTTACATACATTGAAATGCGCATTTTGAGGACACACACTAAAACCTGAGTAGTATTATTATAATATATTGAATGAATTAATTATGATGCGCATCATTTAACTCCAACAGAGAAGTATTTATTTGTTTCTATTATTATCAAATGCAATGGGCTACTTTCGTAGTGCCCAACGCAGGGATCGAACCCCTATTTTTAGCTTTATAAGCCTCAAGCGAGTGGGGAGACAGGAGTAAGTGATAGAATTAATATTGATATTTTGTACTTACTCTATATACTAGATTATGTCTTGAATATTATATTTAGAAAGTACTGGCTACGTTACGGTTGGTGTCCTCAATAACAATGCCTTCTTACCCTGGGCATAGCCGGTGTTAAGAAAGTATGGGAGTAAATGAAATACTATCTATTAAATGTAGAACAGCTAAATTATGCGAAGTTTTTGGTATTCCTCTGTTGTTTTTCTATGTGTATACTATGAATGATGTAACATATAGATTCTATTTGTTTCTTGATAAACACAAAGTTACACAAGGGGCTATCTGTGCTGTGTCTATCGCGGGTAGCGAAACCCAATTTGTAGCGTGATAAGCCCTTAGATCTACCGCTGAATCACCGATTGGCTATAGATTCCGATATACTTCTGATGTAGTTTGTCTCCACTGTCACACCATTCTATGGTGACTGGAAGAATTATTCCCTCCAGTTGATCACAGTGATATTCTATAGGGTTAAGATTTGGGGTATAGGCAGGTTGTTGCAATAAATTAATATCAATACTTTGCGATTTAGCATGGATCGTACGTGCTGCCAAATACGGACCATAATCTCGTTCGAACACATTGTTCTGTGGACCAAAAAGGTGTGGTTATTTTCCCTGGAGATTGTTAATTTAATAGCACTGGATATCCATGAACACTTACTGTAACATACAGTACCGAGTCGCTAAACCTTTCAGCCCATATGCTATATGTTGCTGTAGTATCCTCTCTGGAAGAATAGACACCGCCTATTATAGAGAAAAAAAGAAACAAAGCAATCTTAATGACTTCCTGGACAACGTGTTGAAGCTAAAAACTGATAATAAATAAAAGAAATTTAACAATTCTGTATCAGTAAAGCAGGTAGAAAACAGATGATATTCCTGTATATCAAACTAGGGAGAACCATGTGGTCTGTGATATACTATTAATCCTTTCTTCAGCATTATCTTTATCTCAATGTTAGCCAGGTTCCTAGTAGATCATGGGATCCAGTGAGTTAGCTGCTTGATAGGTCATATGTCACAGGTTTCAATATGGTGATACACCAATACAGTTTTACCTTGACATCTGTCTATTCTGACAAAGATCTCAGAATAACTTTCATGCATTCAGCTCGTCTTAACCCTCCACCAGGTGTCTCAAACGATTCAAGTGTTTAGTGGAATAATGTTGACAAAGTATGTTCGTGAAGATGCTAGATCTCAGGCTAGTTTCTTAAGCTTTTTTTTTACATACACCATTCTAACCACAAATTCCTCCAAACATTCTCATGGTTTTATAATTGATATTACAAATCAGAACTGGCACTTTACTGACTCCTGAGTTATGAGCAAATGAACCATTGCTGTAGTGAACTTGAGTAGGTATGGCACAGTTTCCATAATTGCAGCAGCCCTAAAGCTGTGTGTGTGTGTTTGCAGTACCTGAGAAAGTACCTTGTTTTCTTACTTAGTAACTTAGAAAGGTAAGAATTAGTTTATCTTAAACTGTTCATAATATACAACTTTAAGAGCAAGTATACGCTTCCACATACAGGAAACCTCATTTCATGTACTAGTAACTCACTGTCAAGTAAATGTTAGGCATTTTGGATGTTTCTCACAGCTGATGTTGTTAGAGATTTATTTGTGGATTTTGTATCTACTTTCTTTGGTAACATTGCTATGTTTAAGAATTGGAAGTTAAAACTCTTCCTATTTTAAGTATGGAATTACCAGTAATATGGGTAATGTCTGCAGTCTGAGTGGTATGACATTAATATTTTTGTGTACGTAACATAATTCTCTTTCTGTTTAGAATGGAATATCATCAGAATCTCTTCAGAAAATATCAAGAATTCAAACCTCTCTTTCTGTCACCTAGAAGCACTGTCAGACATTTTGTGAATTTGTCTGTCCTAACTTGTTGTTTTGCTATGATTAGATATTGATTTCATTTTGTTTAACATTATGTTCAGTCTCATTTTTTCGACAGAAACAAGTCAAAATTCGTTTTTAACCCTACAATACGTTTCTTGCCATTCCTTAAGTTGTCTGCAGTTGCTATCCTCATCTGGAAGGTTAAACCAGAGAATAATACCAAATGTACAAGATTACAAAGGAACACCCCTCATTCCACTAACCTGCTGTTTGTAATGGTTGATTCCAGGTGTCCTACCCATAGAATTGGAGCACACATGTCCTCCATGCTAGACTGGCTTCCAGACTCCGAAGCAGGTCAATTACTAGTATAAATATACCAGTCATTGCCTTTCTTTGTATCCAGGACGAGCTAATGGAAAGCATTAAACTAATCTGTCCCACCCCAGGCATTCTTTATTAAAAAGTCAATTTAAACAATGGAGGCATGTTATAGGGTAAAATAAAGGAAAGTTTTGGTGACTCCAATATTGATCAAGAATACTGTACCATATCTTGACATGCATATTATCACACATTAGGCCTTCTTTGTTAACGTACTTATTTAACAAACTCTTCTATCAGTGGAGTTGTTTCTTCTAACAAGGTCATTGGTTGTGCCTAACCCAGACTTTATACTTTAATTAACTGCTTGACTTTTACCATATTCTTACTGGTGCTGTCTATGATATCCAATAGCATAATTGGCTCCATTTTATGAATACACTGGGTATAAAGAGTGTTTTCACTAGTTCACAATAGTTTAAGAAAACATTTTGCTGGGTGTTGCTCACACCAGATCTGTGGGGCACATGTGGCCAGTGTGTAGGTCACACCTCTGGTTGGCTGTTCAGGACATTATGGAGTGTGGTTTTCACCTCTCCAAGACATGTCTGTAGCATTTCTTTCATACATTTAAAAAAACGGAGTTTATTTAATACATATGTTTTATTTAGAAAATTGTAAATTCGACTTTCTGTTGATTTTAGCATATTATGAATAAAATCATTTCTGTTTGTGAATTTCCTGAATTTTTTTAGTATAATACAGCACTCGTGTCCCTCTAGAAGGAAAATCATAATCGTTTTGGTAAACAAAACAGCTAATTTTACTTTGTAACTTGAATGCGATTGTATTTTTATCGATCTTTTTAGCCAGTCAATGTTTCTAACCTCAGTTATCATAGATTAATATAACTGCTTATATCTCAATCCAAGAAGCCACAGACTAGTACAAAATAGCTATTTTTGCGTTATTTTCACCTGTATAGGCCAATATGACATCTACTTCTGAATATCGCGTTATGTTTTACAGAGCAGGATGATATCTCAGTTATAGTTTCAAGTTATAGTATCTGAGCGTCCATAACGGGTATTCTCATGTGAATGGTGGCCCAATGACTTCAAAAATCTTATAAAAATATATTTTCTTTTCAGGTTCATTACATGAAAAAGTATAAAATACCATCAAGGGTTGAAACGAGTCAGGGATAAGACCTTACATGGAATAACTAAATACTTTCATGTAAGTAACCCTAACTTGGCTAAACTATATGTAACAACCACTGGCAACATGCTTCAAAATACAGGATAAATTGTACAAATGTTTATGGCACTCCATAAAAGCTGAAGATAAACAGTTTGAACTATGTTTGTCGACCTAAGATCTATCGTCGGTGAATAAACGTGTATGTAAGTTTGCCCAATGCCTTTTGTGACAACTTGTTGATAAATGTCTATACCTTTTAACTAAAGTTATAAAAGAGTAAGTTTGATGTTAAGAATATTACAAATCTACAACACAATACCACCATCACAATAATTCACAGTTGACATAGTACAGTTATGATTAAATTGCTCACCTTCTTGCTTTTGAGCATAACTTTGAAAACTACACATAACAAAGTAATATTTTATGGAGAGCACGTTACACAGACCTCTTAGAGAGACTCAAGGTTTTTCTTTTATAATCATTTGTTTGACGTGTAAGTATTGGCCAAATACTACTTACATATACCAATGACTGGGTCTCAAATAAGCTACAAAATTTCCAAATCATGATATTTATATTGATAAACAAGCTTTAGGTTAATAAGTAAAAATACTAAAGTAACGTTTTATTATAAATGGCTAAATAATTGACTACTTATTATATCACAACATTATAATTAATCAATAGCTGTATGAAGTTTCATCAATGTTTAATAATTAATTCACACAAATGCAACAAAATATTTTAAACCAGTTGGAGTAATCGTCCCCCGGACGGAAGTTATGACTAATGAAAGGTTATTTTAGGACATGAAAAGTTGGTTCACTTATATGCAATTGTAAAAAACGCCCGTAAAAACTGCAAAATACAAAATGTGAAACCGCAACTTTGCATGCATCTCCACATGAACCCAAAAACCCTCATGCCAAATTTGGTGAAGATCCATCAAAAGGGGGTGAAGTAGTGGTAAAAAAGCATAAATGCCCTAAAAAACGACAAACCAAAACTGAAAATTTGTATGATACCCCGTAAGGACCTAATTAACCTTCATACCAATTTTGTTGAAGATCCATCCACACACTGCGAATTAGTTACATGGATATTCAACACACAAGAGACAGCACTGTTATAGTAACACTGTAACACGACGTTTCCATAGTATAAAGACAGGCACACTAATAAGTAATCAATAATAGACCTTCAATTTAATATTATTGCATGTTGAGATGATGTGCTGGTTATAGATTTGCAGTTTTTACCAGGGGCGGATTCATAATTTTCAAAAAATGGCGGAGGGTTCTAATGAATGAATATCGGAGCGTCTCAGAGGGAGGCACCCCTGAGATGCTGAAGACTCTTTGAAATCTTTATAAGTCCAATCCCTCACGCTTTCCACTGTTTTTTTTATCATTCCCATTGGCAAGTTAGCAATAGGAAATCCAAATGACCAGTACTTTTTCTACCATCGAGAACATTTTTTCCTTTATTTGAAGAACTGACTCTTATAATTAGGATTTTAAAGCGACCCCGGAATCAATTTCTATCAAGCGTTTTTCACTGACGGACTAGAGGAAGGACTGGAAAGTTTGATAGTCATACTGGTGAAAAGGACACCTTCTTAAACCTGTGGTGAGATTAAATCAATGTTAATATTTTGGAGAAAAAATGTCCTTTATGACAATCTTTAACATTTCACAGTCCAGAACCCCTTTCTATACATGAATACGAGAATAATTAACCCAAGAAAACAATTAAGTATAATATTCCTATCACGTGTATTTCTCTTTTTCTCTATATTTCTGCCTGGATCTGTCCATGGGATATACATAACACACCGTAGTTTTACACTTTCTCAGGGTAGTTTCTTGCAAGAGCCAATCATAGGAGAGCGATGACGTCACACTTGAAATAGCTGATAATTTCCATAACTAGTTTAAAATATCTCTGAAGTGAGGTTTATAACTTTTCCACAAGTAAGTGTTTTGCATGTTATTAACAACATCCTATCAAACCAGATGCCCAAATATAATAAAAATGTATTGATAATTTTGCTTAGATAAAGGACAAAAGTGATCACATAGAAGCTTGAACAAATTTGGCCCTCTATGTATGCTCACTCCCTGGGGTGGAGCAAATCCATCACAAGGAGTGGCCCAGCTACTTGTATGTTAGTATGAATTGAATTATTCAACTTGAATACATTATTTGAAATGACATAGGCAATCTATGGGTTATGGAATACCGCAACAGCTGACTTGAATGGACAGTATAACATTTTACGTTTTGCTGCCTTACCATGTGTGTGGACGTGTTTGGAAAGCCTCTTCGCCTCAGCAACCTGAAATCCCAACAAAATACAGAAGCCAATGAGTAGTTTCCAAAAACACCTTACATTTTCAAGAATAAAAATTGTGTTCACTTGGATGTACTTTTATTTTTCCTTTTGTTATCCGTGTTCAATTTATTCTTCGCCTAACAGTCATGAACATGAATACTGTCCTCATCTCTTGAACATCGGTGCACGTGCACACCAACGAAATAACCCTGCTTGAGGGTTCAACATGCTTATTTTCATTACACTGTGGGCTATTTTGGTAGATTCTCGATTAATATGTAGTCAATATAAAATAAAATTTGAATAGTTATATATTCATTGAATAGTAGATTGCAGGTTTTTCTGAAGAAATTTAAACAGAAATCAAGTGGGATTTGAACCTTCGATTATTGTAGCCAAAAAAAAAAATAACCTACCACATTGAATTAACCAGAGAGACAAACGGATGAATTATTATTTTTTTTGTAAAGTTAATAAATATATCTAGTACAGATGTGTAGCATTATTATTAAAGACATAACCCACAGGTGACTAGCATCTATAGAAAAAACCTAGAGGATCCAGGGATTAGTCGGCCAGAGAGGATTGGTGAGTTATTTGATGACAGAAGAGAGACTATCAGGATGTGCAACACAAGTGTAAGACTTTATTACGAGAGTACAAAAAACAACAAACAAACACATCACAATGAGTCGGTAAAGTAGATTAAAACAAACTGATTAAGGCTTAACATAATATTAAAGAAAACTGAACTTACACTGGAGATAAAAGAAATCTAGCTTGAAAACAGACAGGGCTGATTGGCTGAAATCAGCGAATAAAGTAGAGGACTTTGTTAGCGGAGATCCAAGTCAATGTTAATACCACAACCAGCGTAGTTATAGCGTCTTATATTCTCACCAATCGTTCTAAGAAAAACTGACAGTAAATCCCCCGTGCCATCCACCTATCACAATTACTCGAATAACATCACATTAAAGAATGTAAGCTGCTCAATATAACCGATCCAGGTGATAATTAAAATATATGGAACTGGTAGCTATCGTAAAGGCTGTAGCCCTGTACTGCTTTCACATCGTCATAGATAATTTCCTGATTAACATGGCTCTATCCTAAACAAACCTATATATATGTTCCTAATAAACCTATATATATATCCTTAATATATATATAGCCTTAATAAACCTATATATATATATATATCCTTAACAAATCAATAGAACATATGTAAGAATAATTAGACAGAGAAATGCCTATGAGAAAAGATTATACGTTTCTTTTATTAGATTTATGATGTGCTCTAGTGTTATGCAGTATAAAGAGAGATAGGCAGTAAAACAACGTTTTATATATATATATATATAAAATGCAAAGCCCTCTCCTGTGGTATATTATATATAAGTTAAAGATATAGTTACGAGAGATATCGTGTTTTTCTGATGGTGAAAATAATATAAACGATATAACAGAGAAGGGTAAACTTTTTCTGGTAAAAACTACGAAGCCACCTGACGAAGTAAAGAGATAAATAAATACAATAACTAACTTTCTTGGCTAAAACATACGAATCGTTAGTAGTTTAGACTCTAAAAATAAAAATAAAAAAGCAGGTTGACGGACAAAAAGTATGTTTCTATGGTTCCCTGGTGGCTCAGTTGTAAGTCAATGAGCTTATGACGCTAGAGCTCGAGTTTCGATACCCGCAGTAGTCAGGGTACAGATTAGTTCGTTGTGATGCTCTGTGTTTTACAACAAATCTGGCCTCCTAACGACTTAAGAAACCCACTAATATTAGCTAATGAAATGCTTTTAAATGTTTCGAAAAGTCGAATTAATTTACATGTTTAAAGACTTTATAATGATAATTTATAATACAATCGTTCACAGTATTTTTAATGCATGATTTTCTTCTTATCTTTCACAACCAACTGATTCGTCATTGGATTTTACATCCCAGTTGCATGATGGTTTTCCCTCCAGCGTAAGAAGAAAGTCTATAAATATATTGTATCTAATGCAATAGATATGAGATGAAAGCAGTGTATTACTTATAATGTCATAAAAAACTATTAAAAGAAAGTAAAGTAAAACCTTTTTTTAACGTGTAAACACACAAACCTAATTTTTACCTTATTTATTCAACTTTAATCTTAGTAATAATACTGAACTTTGTTCTACGTACCTTGTACACTCGTACATGTAAGAAAAGACTATATTTCGTTTTCGTGATGACTGCTTTGAATCTAATTTCAGGCGTCCACGGGAGTGTTAGGCTTTCATTAACCTCTGAGTCAGTGATTATTTAGTCAGAGCCGCAAACGTACGAATGTGCGCATTCGTTATAACTTAAACAAAAGAGGGTAAGTTTAAAGAAAAACTAGAGCTAAAAGACTGCTTTTTCATGCAGTTTACACGGCTTCACTAATGCATTACATATTTTCAGAAGACAATAAATAATTTTGGTAACAAGTCGTATAATTTACTACTCCTGAATTGTTACATTCACGTCATCCCTAACTGTTAACAAAATAATGTACTACATGTCACTACATTACGAGTTGAATTTTAAGATTTCTTGATTATATAAGTAAGTAACAGTGTGGGTTATTAACCCTTAAAATAATTGGATGCTGACCGCCAGAAGCAAACTCTAAATACCTACTACTACTTAATAGCTTAAA
>NW_013666078.1:69186-72134 GCF_000517525.1 Limulus polyphemus | reverse complement strand
GTGTAGCTTTGCGCGAAATTCAAAAACAAACAAACAAACAAACTCTCTAGCACCAATTATCGTTACAAAACCTATATTCACGCTCTGATTGACTGTTAGACGTCAGGTGATCTGTGACGTTAAACTAGTTGCTGCCCAGAGAGAAACAGAGAACTTAAAGAAGGTACTCGGAAGAGGGCGACTTCTCCTATAGGAGCATTTCTCAATACGTAAACGTAATTGTTAAGTTAATTTTTATTTTATGCGTGTTTTCAGAAGAAAAAATTAATATATCAAGGTATTCATCTGGTTATCTGTATTTGGAAACCTTAAACGTTTCAAAATGTAAATACTGCAAGAAAAAGAAAGAGATTTGAATTATTACTTTTGGAGTCATTATTTTACATTCAAAACGTTATCTCATTCGTATTTGTTGTATTTAATACCTGATATTTCCAACCTTTAACCAAATGCATCGGAGAACAACATTTTCCAGCGCGTGCGTGACCTTGGTAACGAGGAAAATATTCAAGCAAGATCTAATTAGCTATATTGATGAAAAGCGCCATTTCCTGCAGGAATAAATGAATAATAATAATAAAAAAACATCGTTTGGTCAGAGTTGTGGAAACATCACAGCCGTTCCCTGATTTCAAAATTTTTGATTCTGTTAAGCTTGGAATTAATATAGTTCGTATTTAAATATCAAGTTAAAACAGAAGAGTACTTTAAGCTATGCTTTTTCACTGAGCTTAAAAATGCACTGTGTGTTTCTTTAAGCAAAGCCACATCGGACTATCTGCTGTGTCTACTGAGGGGAATCGAACCCTTCATTTTAGCGTTTTAAATCCGAAGACTTACCGCTGTCTCAACGGGGGGGGGGGTCTAAGTATTCTTCAGGTAAAACGAATACGATTTGTCGACATAATATTTAAAAAAACATTTCATGTACCTAAGCAGACAGCACACAAGTGTGAGAAAATATCGAACCGGACTTCAAATAACCCTTAATGTTAAAGACATAAGCATTTTGTGAAATATTGCTATTATTATGGCTATATCCACCATAATAAAGGTGTTTTCGAAATATCGAGATAATTTATGATATATTGTTACAGTAAGAAAAAGGGATGAAGCAAGCTAGAAATTGTCATCGTAAATGTTGTTACTAGCGAAAAAAAAATCTTTAAAGATAAATAACGGAAAATAATCTTCGTAGTAGCTAATTTAATGTTTCTAAGTGGTTTCGGGGAAGTAGAGACAACCCCTCACAGGATATGGTGAAGTTCTTTGGGATGAGCTGTTGGGTCGTTTTCATTAGCGTTTCTAAGTGGTTTCGGGGAAGTAAAGACAACTCCTCACAGGATATGGTGAAGTTCTTTGGGATGAGCTGTTGGGTCTTTTTCAGTAGCGTTTCTAAGTGGTTTCGGGGAAGTAAAGACAACCCCTCACAGTATATGGTAAAGTTCTTCGGGATGAGCTGATGGGTCTTTTTCAGAAAAGTTCTTTTTTAAATTTGTTTCAGGTAAATTCCAAAATACAAGAAAAAAAAACATCACTGGTGTAATTTGATCAACAGCGCAATAGTAACACTTAATTTGATATTGGATTTTCAGGCTTGAGTAATAGCTCCAAAACAGTACTTCTAAATCAAATCTACAATTTTTCCCTAAGCTTTCCTCTGCTGTCATCTAGTGAGCAGAATTATAACTATAGAATTCATAACAATTGAAGATTTTGATATGAAGATAAAGCTAAAAACATTTACAAAAGGAAAATACATTTGTTTATCAGCACGTATAAATTTCAGGGTACAAATATGAGATGTCTACTATTATGGAAAATGACTAACAATAATGGACGCTTACACATTAGGCCCTGACTAAATTATTTGTAGCATTTTGCGCAAAGTTACTCGAGGTTTATCGTCCCAAATTTAGAAGTAACCGACTAGAGGTAAGGCAGCTATTCAACACCACCCACCGCCATCTCGGGAGTTATTATTTTACCGACTATAAGTAGAATGATTGCCTCCATGTTAGGTAATAGAATTCGAACCTGTGACTCCCAAATTACAAGTGGAGTGCTCCTAACCACCAGGCCTTTTCAGGCCTCTCTCTAAATTGATAGAACGCCAATGAGTTTGGCTAATTCTCATTATAGTGGTAATATTATAACCGTTTCAGAGCGATGACGCAACTAGATCAATAGATAGATAACACTGACTCATTTGAGTGTTTATCATAAGATTTTCCACAAGCAGATTTTCAGAGTTCTTCTGTAGAAGGATGGCACACACCATCATTAGTCTTTATAAAAAAAATTTATGCAGAAATAAACAAAAAGAAATAAAACAAGTTAGGGAAAGTTTTCATTCCTCTAAGCAAAATGTCTTTATTACTGTCATAAAATAAGAATTAAGCTGGTTATTAAGTACCTTTAGTAGAGATATTAAATATACGTTATTACCGCGAGAATAGCAGGACGAGTTAATCAAACAAGGATCGAATAATTTCCATTACTTTTCATCCTTACGGGGGAAAATGTTATATGTAAACAAAAACACGAGTTAACAGGTGGAGTTACATCTTGTGCTTGTTTAACACACGATGGCATTTTCATAACTCATTAAGTGAATTTTACAATTGTGAAGTGTACCTAAACACGTTTATAAATCTAACTTACATAAAAGCCAGTGTCTGTCACGTCACGTCGCGCTTGATTTCTCGAAATAGGAGGATTCATAAAAGCAAAAAAGGCATTTATCCAGATAGAATAGCTCGATTACTGTCTGCCCATTACGATTTTAGTGAGGGGGGGGGGTGTGGTTGCAAGGGAGCCGTGAATATATATATATATATATATATATATATATATATATATATATATATATATATACTACACTACTACGTAGTACGTACGTATAGTACGTCTAGTAGTACGTACTTAGTACGTACGTTACGTTACGT
>NW_013666078.1:46583-68186 GCF_000517525.1 Limulus polyphemus | reverse complement strand
GGAGGTACGTCGATATATATATATATATATATATATATATATATATATATATCTGAATACATGCACACTCTGGTGCGTCATGTCACTGTATGCACTTTGCGTCGATTTCATTGTTTGTTTTAGTGAACAGTCACAATGAGCAGTCTGCACGGTTTTGTCGGGGGTATCGAACCTCGAATTCTAGCGTTGTACTCTATGACGGCTACCTCTGATCCATCGGGGGGGGACGATGGATTTAATTTCATTAGTAATTACATGCTATAAATGTTTTGTCTGTTGTTAAGTGCAAATCTACACAATGGGTTGCCTATGATTTGCCCGCCACGGGTATCGAAACTCGGTTTGTAGTGATATAGGTTTTTTTCAGATTTATAGATGAGCAGTTGGGGAGGAGTATACATGTTTTAAAGTCATTCAGTCATTTAAGTGTGAAGAATGGGGGAGGGAAGAAACAAGTTTAAAGTTATTCAGTAATATAATTTGGAAAACTCATCTGATGAATGTTTTTCGCATAACTATTCGAAATACGAAACATAAAAGTTAGCGAATAACGTTTACCTGACGATCTAGCTCTATCTGTATTTAAGGTAAACGTTTTACTTTTTGACCAATATTCTATAAATAGACTTCACGATTAATTCAATAAAAAATAGAAACACACAAACGTTGAAATGAAGGTGTGAGAACAACGTTCACAGAAGTTAGTTTTTATTTGAATTAAAAAAAGAACGTCCGTAATTTATGTAAGTCTGAAAGCTTTCGTCCATCATTAGAAGTGTGTGTGTGTTAGTATAAAGACACGTTGTACTATCTGATATATCCATCGTGGGGAATCGAACCCCGAATTTTAGCATTGTAAGTCCGAAAACTTTCCGCTGTCCCATATGGGTGAAGAAGACGTTTTTCAATCTGTCTTTTAGTGAGACTAAAAAACAGCTGAAACCAACGTCTCAAAATGTTTTGTTTTTATACCGCTAGAAACCGAGTTTTGATACCCGTGGTGGGCAGAGCACAGATAGCCCTTTATGTAACTTTGCGCTTAACAACAACCATAATTTTTTGGAGGTGAATGTTATCAGTCGCCGCTAATGAAACAGTCCTGAAAGCATGTATTTCTTTGTTCATTTAGGTGTCACCTGAGTAAGTTTCTTAATTTAGTAAAGAACTTCGTTCAGTAAAATCACATTTTGCGATTAAAATCTATTGTTTTTCTTAAATCAATATATGCCATGTGTTATATAAAGTGTATTTTTACACAGTGGTAAGAAATCCTCAGACGGTTTAGAAAATGGTTGTACTTGATTTAAACTTACCAGATTTTCTTCACTAAAAAGATATTCCTTATACGAAAGAAGTATAGCGATGAATGAGTGGTAAGTTTAAGGACTTATACCGTTAATAGTATGTTTTCTATACCCGAGATGGGCACACCACATAGCATATTGTGTAGTTATGTGTTCATCAACAAATGATATGAAGAGAAACATGAACGAACTGTTAAAGAATTTTGGGAAAATATTTTCCAACACGAGTTTCAGCCATTGTGGTTATTTGTTATATTTTCAAACACGAATTTCAGCCATCGTGGTTATTTGTTTGCGATATATATATTTCCTCGGGTCAGATTCGAACCCGAGACTCTCACATATCCAACAAGAGCTCTATCAACTGAGGGGAAGGCCTAGATAGTCCTAACACTTGCTGGGCTAGTGAAGGACTTTTTACTACTGAAACTCAAATAACAAATAACAACAAGAACGAAATATTTTTCTTTTGTTGATTAAACAAAAAATATATGTGACCAATTTCTGAAATAAAAACTAAACAAAAACCTGTCATTTCGCGTGTCCTCAATATACTCAATGGACTCTGCGTTGTTATAATGATGTGTTCAGAAGACACGTCATATTCGAAACTCAATACGAGACGCTCTTTTCCAGCAATGTGAGAAGTTTCAGCGTGGTAATAAATTTCACTTTGAGATATACGTATGTATGCGTAGGCAACTGGAAACAGTTTTGCTGGTGTGGTCAGATTAATGTAGAATAGCGTTTTCTAAATTACTTTTATTATATCACATTTTGTACTTAGTAGTATCAGATTTTCCATGTACGATCACAGAACTTTATTGCTCATTTCATAATTAGTTTCGAAACTACAAATTTGAATCCCATAAATCACCAATGATTTACCATAGTCATCCAACCTTAATCCCCTCTCCCCTTGTTTTTATAAATCTTGCAAACTAAAGCAGAACACAAACTGCGATTTTTCTAGCAAATACATCCATCACTATCCAGCCTTAAGAGAAGAGAGGTTTCTCATAAATCAATGTTTTAATTAAAGAGAATTTTACGTTTTTATTTGGCCAATGACATCACTGAGTTCACGTGACATCGTGAACATTTTTAATGATGTCTTATTGAATAAATAGTAATAATTCATTTGGAATTACTCTATATTCCTTGCTATACATGGATCGTTCGAGATCTTCTAAAAATTAGGACTATGTTTGCTATCAAATCAAACAGAAAGGAAAACGTATTGTGGTATAAATATGTTACCCGTATTTACCGTTTCACACACGTAGTATAGTTTATCTTAGATATATTACCCGTATTTACCGTTTCACAACGTATAAACTATACTACGTGCGTGAAACGGTAAATACGGGTAATATGTCTAAGATAAACTATACTCTTAGACATATTACCCGTATTTACAGTTTCACAACGTAGTATAGTTTATGTTAGACATATTACCCGTATTTACCGTTTCACAACGTAGTATAGTTTATCTTAGACATATTACCCGTATTTACAGTTTCACAACGTAGTATAGTTTATCTTAGATATGTTACCCGTATTTACCGTTTCACACACGTAGTATAGTTTATCTTAGACATATTACCCGTATTTACAGTTTCACAACGTAGTATAGTTTATCTTAGATATGTTCCCTGTATTTGCCGTTTCACAACGTAGTATAGTTTATCTTAGATATGTTACCTGTATTTGCCATTTCACAACTTAGTATAGTTTATCTTAGATATGTTCCCTGTATTTGCCGTTTCACAACATAGTATAGTTTATCTTAGATATGTTACCTGTATTTGCCGTTTCACAACGTAGTATAGTTTAAGTTTGTCTTGGAACTTGGAATTATTTTGAACACCATGAGTTTTACTAGTTTCACACATTTAATAAAATATCATAATATGTCAGAGTGTTTTTTTTTATTGTTGTTGTTTTATTGTGTATCTAAAGAAAAACCTGGCACTGAAAGTGATAAATATTTTTTCGTGCTTAACCAAAACAGATAGATTTCGAAACGCTGCTGTAAGTCTGTGAATATCATAGTTACCGAAACGCTGCCGTAAGTCTGTGAATATCATATCTACCGAAACGCTGCTGTAAGTCTGTGAATATCATAGCTACCGAAACGCTGCTGTAAGTCTGTGAATATCATATCTACCGAAACGCTGCTGTAAGTCTGTGAATATCATAGCTACCGAAACGCTGCTGTAAGTCTGTGAATATCATATCTACCGAAACGCTGCTGTAAGTCTGTGAATATCATAGCTACCGAAACTCTGCTGTAAGTCTGTGAATATCATAGCTACAAATTTCTAATGAAGCCGATTTTTATTGTTTGTCATTTTATACTTTTGGTCTCATTGAAATAATAAAGTAGGTTATAGTAATTAAATATGCAATATTTACAGAATTATGAACATATCAGTTTATCTATCAGTCTGCCTCTCCGTCCACCCACCTGATCACATGTCTATATATCTATCTGCATTCTGTATAAATTCTTTTCTGCTTTAGTCCATATAGTTGAAACGTATACAGCGCATATATGAATATACTGGCCATCTGTAACACTGTACGATGGGCTAGGTCGGTGACTTAAAAGAACCCTCTTCATTTAGTCTTTCATTACCTACAGTCCGTGTGACCCTGCACGTGAAGAGTTCGCGGCATTACACAAAGGCGTTTTATAAAATATAAAAGGCCATATGTTAGAGCTGTCACCATCAATCTTTTAGGCAATACGTTATTAGTAATGATTTTAATCGTTGAGATCTTGGTTAGAGACAGATAGAAAACGTAAAGAATAACGAATCAACAGTTGTTGTCCTAACAAAACAGGTTTTTAGTTCCCCCTACTAACTAGGAGCTACTGAAAGGGGCAAATCTCCAAAGTTTTATATTGGATATTCATTCAAAATTTTTATTTAATTAGGGGTTATTTGAAGTTGTAGCATCAACAAATCTTCTTCCTAAGGATCTACACTGTTATACGCTTCGTTCCAGCGTTTTTATCAACATTTTCAGGCAGGCTTCGTTGTTTGTTGTTGCTCTATACAAGTTGATCTGTCGTTATTTGGTATAAATGAGGATAAAAGAATCAATCTATTAGAGTAAGAAGCTGGAACAAATGATCGACTATAAAAACAAAAAGTTTCAAACTTCATTTCGCTATAACAGTTGTATATTCAGTTGATGTAAAGTTGCAACAGAAGAGAAACCCCAAACATTTCGCTATAACAGTTGTATATTCAGTTGATGTAAAGTTGCAGCAGAAGATAAACCAAAAACGTTTCGCTATGACAGTTATATATTCAGTTGATGTAAAGTTGCAGCAGAAGAGAAACGAAAACGTTCATGATAGGTTTGTTTGTTTGTTATGAATTTCGCGCCAAGCTACACGAGAGCTACTGCGCTAACTGTCCCTAATTTAGCAGTGTAAGACTAGAGAGAAGACAGTTAGTCATCACCACCCACCGCCAAATCTTGGGCTACACTTCTACCAACGAATAGTGGGATTGACCATAATCTTATAACGCCCCCACGGCTGAAATGGCGAGCATGTTTTCTGAGACGAATATTCGAACCCGCCACACGCAGATTACGAGTCGAGCGCCCCCTAAACACCACCTGGCCATACTGGGCTTCATGATAGGAGATAATGGAACTGATCCCGTAAACGTATTGTACATACTGTTCTGTTTGTTTCAAAACAAATTTTGTTTGTCTTCGAGTGGTCAAAAAATAATAATGTCAAGAGAAATTGAAAGCAAATACATATAGATAGCTAGGACAGAGAGGTGAATCGATCGATAAGAAAAATGGATTGATATCTTAAGCTAAAGGACTATGTTTTGAATTTAATAAGAACATACTGTTTCAGCTTTCGGATAGAATAACTTGACTGATTGAATTTTTACATATGACTGGTTAGATCTACCGATCAGAGTCTTGTGTTCCAAGGACAGTTTTACGTTTACTGTGTTGGTGTATAAGAGATATCGGATATAAGGTTACACAGTCTGGAAAAATTCAATATCTAATCCTAAGGTTCGGCAAGTTTTCAATTTTCCAGTTTTTTTTTTGTTATTGTTTTGTAGTTGTTTTGAAGAATATTATCAAGAAAACAGATTTAGATTTTACGTAATGCCATGGAAACGTAACCATTACGGTTCCAGCTGTTTCATTATTTCTTCCATGAATTTGATGTTTGTGCTCTTTTAAGTTCAAATTATTAAACTGCACAACAAAGCATATATAAAATTCTTACATCAGTTATAGACTGAAATAGAAGGCAGTTGTACTATCAACGGTTTCCTATTATGTTTTGAAAATTAATCCGTTTCATGTTCAAGCCTGCAGTCTCTTCAAAGTGGCCATTGTTATGTATATTTGATCAACTTGAAAGTGGCCATTGTTATACAGATATGTTGAACTTGAATGTTGCTATTGTTATGTATATCTGATCAACTTGAAAGTGGTCATTGTTATACATATATGTTGAACTTAAAAGTTGCCATTGTTATGTATCTGATCAACTTGAAAGTGGTCATTGTTATATATGTTGAACCTGAAAGTGGACATTGTTATATATATATATGTGACCAATTTGAATGAATTATTGTTATCTATGTCTGACCAGCTTGAAGATAGTTATCTACGGCAGCTAGTAAACACTGTCTACAGCCAAGTCTTGAGCTACAGTTATAAAACAGTGGGATTGAACCATCACTCTCGTAACGCAACCACTGTCCCAATGTGAATAGACTATGTTATGCGGAAACCGGTCGCAAATGATGAACCATCGGATTCACAGCACGGACTTGCTAACTACTGGGTCACGCTCTGTTGCAACAACATTTAAAAATATATATGGTATAAATTTTCTAAAAGTGAATCAATCATATATATTACTGGTACTGATTAAAATAACGAGCATATTTTTTAAGATCTCAGTTTCTTAAATGGAGCATTATAAATCATTGTTTTTAATAGGAAGCTACATACTGATTTATTTGGATAGTCTTTAAGAGTTCCATACACGAGAGGTCGTGCTCTGAAACTTTATCAGTTTCAAGAAGGAATTCGGTAAATATCACCCTTGCGTTCTCGGATCGCGTGTTTCTCTTGCGAACGCGAGTACAAGATGTAGGAGATAAGAAAGAGAGTGTGACAGGTCGCGCCTAAACGTCACTATGTATTTCGTGCTACAATACACAATCATGCGAAGGTGACGGTAGCGCCCTCAACCCTTGACAATCAAGCAAATAAGGAACCTTCTCCAGAAGTAACTAAATACTTCTCCTTCACGCTTCAAACACGAAGATTTTTTTTTTTTCGGGTGATCAAGGAAGACAAAAAGTATGCTAATGCTCATATTTTCATATCAAAAGTATTAGTACGCCCTTATTTCATGTAAATGTCCTTAATTTCTGTCAGTTTTATACGCTCTTATTTCACGTAAATGTTACTACGCCAGTATTTCACATAACCACGAGAATGTCCCTCGGTAAGTCTACAGAGTTACAAAGTTAATATCTGGGGATCGATTCCCCGTGGTGGACACAGCAAATAACCCAATGTGGCTTTGCTAAAAATAACAAACCATGACTATTTCCATACTTCATGAACAAATTAGTTTGTTTGTTTGTAGTTATGCACAAAGCTACACAATAGGCTATCTGTGCACTGCCCACCACGGGTATCGAAACCCGGTTTCTAGCGTTGTGGGTCCGCAGACATACCGCTGTGCCACTGGGGAGTGAACAAATTAGTACGTCACCGTTTCAAGTAAACGTTGGTGTATCTCGTGTAAAACACGATGTAAGTAGGTTGATTAGTTGTAGTTAAGCACAAAACTACACAATGGGCTATCTGTGCTCTGCCCACCACGAGTATCGAAACCCGGTTTCTAGCAGCGTAAGTTCGCAGACATTTCGCTATGCCACTGGGGGGCCGGTGTGGGTAACTGTTAAAAAATAAACTAGTAATAAAACGTAATATGTAATATTATATGAAGAGTAACAAATATAAAAAAATCAGTTTTGTTTCGATATCAACAATCGGTTAGGTTAAAAAAACTATGCTTATATTTTATACAAACATAAACAATAATTTTTCTCAGTATATGGTTTGAGTTGTTTTTTTTTTTTTTGTTTCTTTTTTGGTGCTTGCAAAAAAAAAAATGTTTGAATTACCTTGTAGAATTTACGACGGTAAATATGTATTTTCAACAATGCAATTATATCACTGTTTTTGAAAAACCAGGTGTTCAAATCTTGCCTCAAAATCAATTTTCATTATTATTTTATCGCTTATGTGTAATTTTACTTTTAATGACACGACTCTCGTTATCGAACTGTTGAAATTCCAAATTTTGTGTGGAAAGTAAAACAGAAAGAAAAACAAAAATATGTGACAAGGAAAACATAAATCAGCAATATAAATTATTTATACTTGCGGAAATACGTCACAAACAATTACCATCAACTGATCATAATTTGTAAGTGTATAACAGTCAGTTATACTGAATATCTTAAAGGGGGAGAAAAAGGGAGTTTCTACTTTTAATGTCAATTGGCTGTAATAAAGATGGCCGCTGCAGGGTAATGCTTTCTGTTGGATAATAAATGGGGATGATTCCACGTAAATAAACACTGTTGAATGATTTGGCTCACGTGACTCAGTAAAATAAAACGTCACAATCTACATAGTAACGACTAATGTACACAACTGTCAGCTTTTAGAGCGTATTGACACCTGGAGGAGTTTTGAACAACGAACACATTGTTTTTTTGTATAAATCTGAAATTCAGTTATCAATTTCAATTCAGAATTTATTTACCATTGAGGTTTATTTTGAAAACGAATTGCACGTTTTATACAGACATCGATAATGTACGTGGTAAGATAATGCTTAAATTTAAATTTAAACCTATTTTTCGATAAGATTGTGCGATTAACAAACATTGTCGCTAACGGTCTCTAACCAGACTTTCCTCACAAACTCTTGTAGAAACGGCCAGACTTTCATTTTTAATGACTTCGATTAGATGTTAGGTCTATAAAAAACATGCCCACATTTGTCGAAGTTTTATGTGAGAAGTGCACCGTATTTCTTTTTTTTTTTTTCAAGAAAGAAATTCTCAGATCCTTGCAATATTCTCTTTATACAAGAATGAATATTAATGGAATATTTTTCTACACCGACTTTCATATTTATCAGAACGTTAGTAATACATTATGTCACTCTCTGCTATTCAGATTGTGTTATAATAAACACATCTGTTATGGATTAAATAGCCTAACCTGCTCACATCTACCATTTTTTAAAGAACATCCAAAAGTTTTTGGCCAACTTTACACGGAAACAGGTAGTTAGCCTAATTTGCATTGCTAAAATCACTTCTAGATTTTTTATTTTTTGGCAATGGATGAAGGTTAGTAAAGTATTACGCATATTTTTGGACATTGGATGAAGGTTAGTAAAGTATTACGCATATTTTTGGATATTGGATGAAAGTTAGTAAAGTATTACGCATATTTTTGGACATTGGATGAAGGTTAGTAAAGTATTACGCATATTTTTGGCAATGGATGAAGGTTAGTAAAGTATTACGCATATTTTTGGACATTGGATGAAGGTTAGTAAAGTATTACGCTCATTTTTGGATATTATTTTTTGTTTGATAAAATATGTTTATTTATTTCAATGAATAACAGATCCACAGTGTTCAACTGAAGAGAGCTGAGGAAAGGAAATTAACACATGCCTCGAACCACATGCAACAAATACTTTATTTTGAAACACTATCCTCTGCTTTTATTTTATATTTTAGTTAACTTAATATTAAAACAATATTATCTAAGATTTCATAGCAAAAACAATACATTTCGCTACACTATTTATAAAGGCAACGCCCAACACTGTGAAATAAAAAACAGCTTATCTTGTAATGTGTTAGTGTATATCCTTAAAACTTATGTTTAACTCTTTTCATTACAATAGGAACATAAAAGTCTTCCCCTAGAGTACTGACATTGGCACCACGAAAGTCTGTTTCCTTTGAATTTCGTTATTTAGTGATATTTTGCTTCGTTTCTATCTTTGTCAATATATGAGCATGAAAGTGACGTACGTATTAGAATCAACCTGACGTTATATAAGACTATACGAGATACATTTACAAAACATGAGACTGACAATAGAACCAAGGCGCCATCTGAAGATAAGAACCATCTGGTAAAGAAATAGAAGATGTCTAACCTCATCTGAATTCTGCGACTTAACAATAAACGATGTATTTAACAATTAGAAAGAAACGAGAAACCGAAAAATGGGGAAATAAATCCAAAATCCTTGGTAGATATATATATATCTTGCATGTGTTCGTCGAGAAGGTAGTGAGTTGCATGATTAGTTCATCATCTCTAGGACCTTAAAGCGACAAATGTGGTATTCCTGTTATATATCGAGCTGTTGTCTCTTCTTATGATGAACATGTCTGATGTTGCTAAAGGGAAACCCATTTACAACCAGCCAAAAAAAAAAAAAATTCTGACAATATTTGACTGTTTTCTTTCTTCAGACTCGAGCGACATCTATCAGCTTCACAGCAAAGATATTGGAGCTCTAAAAGAAAATGCCTATTTTAATATTAAAGTGATTTACCATCAAAGGTCAGCCAGATAGTCATTTGTTTACAGTGTCTTACATCAAGTATCCGCTACATAGCCGTTTGTTTATGTTTCTCAAGCGCCACCTTTGCCCTATCTAAAAAGTAATAATAACATTTTATACTATGCAAAAGAAGAAACCCTAACCTCTGTAGCATTACATTCAAGATGCCTGAAACATTTTTAATAAGGCAATTGAATGAAAAAACTAAAATTACTCAACTTCTGTTTGGTATTCTCAAGTGATAAAGATGATAACGTTTTTCATATTTTACATTCTACAGCATTCTTACATTCTTTCTTGTTTCCTTTCAGAGTACTTTGTTTCGGAAATTTGTGAAAAGCAACACATTGTCTATCTGCACCAGACGTCCAGTGTTTTGAAATGATAACTTGGAGGGAAGACAGCTAGTCTACAACACCCCCCCCCTCCCAGCAAACTTTTGAGATACTCTAATCCAATAGTGCTTTTTTACCGTCACTCTTATAACGCACCCACGACCCCGAACTGCGGAGCCCGATTTTGCTGTAACGGAACGCAAGCCATAAACCCACGAAGTCACAGTTTGGCATTATAACTATTTATCCACACCCTCCCTCCCCAAGCCTCGCCTGAAAAACAAAATCTGGTGCAGTTAGAAGTTTCTTTAACAATTTCACGAACCACAAGAAGTCTCCAAATAATCTTAAAAGAATTGATTGAAGTTCTAATTTCTATCCTCACCTAATAAACTGTCATTGAAGATTCACAGAGTAGGACTACAACATCCTGTCTCGATATCTTTATTAACAATCCAGAAAATTATGATAACCACGTCTGCAAATCTGCAACAAAATTCAGTGAAGGCAGACAGGAGTCCAAAACAGCCACTGAAAGCGAGGTGACACTGAACACAGCAACCGTTATTAACGGTTAGAGACCAAGACACCATCGGGATAAGGCTCGCAATAAGCCCCCCTTCTGTTCTGACATATGTCTCGCAGCATGAGATATCCTGCTGACCCTGTGTGGTCTCTTTGCTGTTTCCAAGTTACCGTTGTCAAGGAGCTTGTTTAACTCTTGTTTATTTTATTTTCTTTTAAGTTTTTCAAAGTCTCGTTATTTATTTCTATACGCCCTTAGCCGTACGTGGTGTTCAAGATTAATGGCTAAGGTAACACGTTTTGTAAAGAATAAAAAAATAAGAAGGAAACTAAAGAAACAAATCGGTTTTAATTACATAAATCATGGCTTGTCGCCATTGGATAAGAGAACATCATCGCTCTTGGGAGAATATTGTAACTAGGTATTTACAATAATGTAGTGGCAAAGGGTGATGTTAGAACAGTAATATGTAATACTTTAATATGCATGTGACGAAAGTCACCCGTTGAAATAAGTACGATCCCGAAAGTAAGATCCGAAAGCAAAACGCAGAGTTAATTTTGCTCACATCGCATCGTCATAATAAGAAAATCTCACTTTTGATGCCAGAAAAACGTATAATATTTTCATTTTGTGTTGTTATGTTACTACGTGCTAACACAGTAACAAAAACTCCGTTCTAACCTAACAACAAAGACTTTGAAGTAACGTAGCATCAAAGGTTCCTTATTCAAATGGTAATAAGAATAAATTTCTAACACGATAACAATAACTCTGTACTACCATAACAACAAAGGCTTCGAACTAACATAGCAACAAAAGTTCCTTTTTTTTAAAGGAAACAAGGATTCCTTTCTAATATAACAACAATGACTTCGTACTAACAAAGCAACAAATACTCCTTATTAAAATGGTAACAATAATACATTACTAACATAACAACAATGATTTTGTACTAACATAGCAACAAAGACTTCTAACAAACATAGCAAAGAAGATTTCGAACTAACCTAGCATCAAAGGATCCATATTAACACAGCAGTAAGGGCTTTGTACAAACCTAGCAATAGACACGCCTTAGCAGCATCACAACAGAAATTTGTTTGCCCCCCCCCCAAAAAAAAATCAATAAAGCATTAAATGAATGTTGTACTAAACCGGTTTAATCTCCTCGTGTTTTATTATTTTCTTGTCACTCGGGAGGGAGTCCGGTGAGTTTACAGACTTACAACGCTGTAATCCAGGGTTCGATTCCTTGTGGTGGACACAGCAGATAGCTTTGTTCTAAAGCAAACAAACAAGTCGGCTATTCTTAATGTATAAGTAGAATTCCGAACCCCTTCTTAACTCACTTGAAAAACGATTACTTGATTTATGTAGTTTTTGTAAACTATGTCGTTTGTTGGAATGAAGTTACTAACGTTTAATGTACATCTAATGAGAGGTTGTTTGAGTCGATGGTTTACTGTGAATTAGTAAAACAATCTGATAAGTAACCAAGAATGTATTTTTACAAACCATCAAGTAGGGAAACAACTGCCAATGGTTATTTTGATTACTTATTTTGACATATTCAGGAAGTTAGGATAATTATGTGGGCTAGAGATATAATGCTCGCCGCTGGCTGAGTGGGAAGATTGAGGGAGTATAACCTAAAGATCGGTGTTCAATACCTGCGATGGGTACAGGTCAGATAGCCCACTGTGTAGCTTTGCGTTTTAAAAACAAAAACATGAAAGATAAATATATTATCTTTAGGTAACTATTCTACGTCATATATCTTTTTGAAGTATTTTTAGTTATTATACGTACCATAATGTATGATTTATCCCGGTCCCACCAAACATGCTCGTCTTTTCAGCCGTGGGGGCATTATAAAGTGACGGTCAATCCTACTATTCGTTGGTAAAAGAGTAGCCCAAGAGTTGGCGGTGGGTGCTGCCTTCCCTCTAGTCTTTCACTGCTAAATTAAGGATGGCTAGCGCAGATATCCCTCATGAAGCTTTGCGCGAAATTCAAAACAAAGCCAAAAGCCATCTGTTTCGTTCAACTCCATTAGTTTCATTATCAAAACAAAATTAAGATGCAGTAATATAGTAGCGACAGTTGACGTTTACTTCACTTTACTGTTTCTGTATCGATTGTCTCTAACTCACTCTTAGTTCAAGAAACGATCGTTAGTATCTCTGGTGGTGAATTAAGGAACAGTTTCGTGCACAGTAATAGCTTTAAGGTTTGTTATAGACTTTCGTGCAAGGCCAAACATGAAATATCTGCTCTAGCAGTCTCTAAGTTTGAGATGATAGACAAGACGGTAGGCAACTGGTCAACATCACCTACCGTCAATTCTTGGGCTACTCTTGTATGACCAAATAATGGGATAAAAAATCCCACAGCACCAAACTGCGCAATGCGTTTTTTGCGGCAACAGAAAAAAAAGTCATAAATCCTCAGATCACTTTTAGGGCACACCTGCCTTGGGTTTACAAGTTGAATCCAATAGGACCGTCTTGTAGGCTGATAACACACATACACGCCGGTGTTGTCTTTGCTAGCGCAAAGCTGCATAATGGAAGCTTTACACTCTGTCCACTGCGGGTTATCGAATCCCTCAAAGTTACCGCTCACCCATCGACAACACACACAAATTTACAATGCCTGAAAAAGATTTTATATTAACATGATGTTAATTTTAAGATCTTACGAATGAACTCAAAGAAAAATGTAAAATAATATATCAACCACATTACATCTGCCATGTTCTGTGTCGACGAGGCCTTTCGTTCAATACTAGGGCTTATCAAGCCGGCTAGGATATGTTCCACTGCCTTACTCATACTGAAGCCCGCACTTAGAAAAATGTTACAAAAAGCGCGTTTCATGATTGTTACGGCTTTTTCATACTTTTATACATAACAAATAAAATTTTCTATCAAATTATCTTTCAGATAATTATTAAGAAATTGCATTGAATATTTTATATTTTCATACAATTTGATAGCCGTGGTGGGCACAGCACAGATAGCCCATTGGGAAGTTTTGTGCTTAACTGCAAACGTACAAAAATTTTCTTATAAAATATTTACAGTTAATTTATTGGTCTGATGTTTAGTATATAGGACTAGAGATCCGACTGTCACGGGTTCGAGACATGGTGCTGCCAAACACACTTCACATTTTCAGGTATAGGTGCGTTATAAGAGTGACAGCCGATCCTGCTGTTAAATTAAGAATAGTTGTTTCAAGTGGCGGATGATGCTAAATGGCTGTTTCCCTGCTGTTCCGCAGTTAAAAATTATCATGGCTATGCCTGAATCATATAGGTCTCTGACCTGGCCGTTTAGCCAAGTGTTATCCAGACGAACAAACAAAGAGACGTTATGAAAACTCATTTCAATATTGGACCTCTGACAGCATGTATGACACAAATGCAAACAGTTTAAAAACGCTTTAACGACGAGGTCAAATACATAATGTAAAAACAAAGATGTTACATAACAACCACGGTTGGTATAAAGTCGCAGAGGAACGCGATATATCAAAACTACCTTATGATATTGCTTAGCGTTACTAAAGTAGGGTGGTTCAATCGAAAAATGGGCACTTTTTGGGAAGCCTTTGTTATATTCCTATATGACGTAACATATTCATACACTCAGATCATAAAGATATGTTCTAGACTGAAGGATGTGATGAGACTTTGAGCTTAAAGAATCAATCTCGGTATAAGGTAACCTAATAAAGTATTTTTTTCCAAGTCGTTGTTTAAGATAAACCTTTAGATAACAAAATCCTCTTTATTTGTACAATATACCATAGGTTTCTAATGACTTACCCCAGTTCTGAACATTCAGCTTGCTTTCCATGTTCAGCAACAATGTTGTTATTAACCTTAGTAATTGTTTGTTTTATATTATTAAATTTGTTCTGCCTGAACTCTAAAAGCTCTTGTCATATTATTAGTATTGTTTGTATAGCATTCTATGATAAGATTAAACATTGTTAGCTTCTTTCAAACCTTTCGCTAGACGATTTGAATGATATAATATTTCTATGTCAAACTACTGAAAAAACAGCCGAATTAATTAAACGACTGGATTGTGACACAGTTCCAATATTTGTTTTTTTGTGTGTTTCTAGATAACTATGTTTTTGTTTCTTTTAAGTGCTCAGAAAAGAAAAGAAAAGCAAAAAAAATCATTGGAATTTCGAGTAAAGTTAATCTGCAGTTAGCACGTGGTTAAAATAATATTTTATGTTGTATTTTTAATCTAAGATAAAAACCTCTCATATATCAGTTATTATTTAATTTAGTGTAACTTGCTTATTAATTATTAGTCCGTTCAATATGAGTGCTCACGAAAGCAGGCTATATACATATTTCAACGCTAAGTTTGAGCGAGTTTTTTAATAAACTTTAATCATCAATTATGAGTGACATTGAAAGGCCCAAATGTTATTTATATAATTGAGAAATAAAAAAATTCTGAAAGTTTTAAGTACTTGTAAATTCGTTACGTAATGACCAATTTTATATTACAGAAAGTAGAAAGTACTGTTCTGAAAGGCACCGGGGCTTACGATGCTAAAAATTGGGTTTCGAAACTATTGGTGGGTAGAACACAGAAAGCCCTTTATGTGGCTTTGGTCTTAACAAAAACCAACAAACCTACAGTCAATTGGTTACATGATACGTATAAACAGTATAGTTTCAGTTTTAAAACCAAACGTTCTACCTATTCCCAAGTTTTATATATTTTTTCCTGATCTCGATAATCTTTTGGAACAAGTTTTTTCTTGCAGGATCAGACTGTTCAAGCCTAGGGTCTCATTTTATAAGAACTTAGGCTTAATGAGGTCTCCAAAATATTCGTGAATTTAACGTAAGGTGTTAAAATATCCAATGCTTAGGGCACTCGACACATAATATGAGGGTCGTGGGTTCGAATCCCATCACCGAACATACTTGTTCTTTCACCCATAGGGGGCGCTATAATGTGACGATTAATCCCACAATTCGTTGGCGAAAGAGTGTCACAAGAGTTGGCGGTGGGTAGTATTAACTAGCTACTCTCCCTCTAGTTTCTAGTCTACCACCTTAAGATTTGGGACGGCAAGCGCAGATAGCCCTCGAGTAGCTTTGCGCGAAATTCCACAAACAAACAAGCTGAGCTATTTCAATTAAAAAGTTGATTTGTTTGTACACTTTAGTAAACCGTTCAGCTAGGATACAGATTAGTTAAATATTGTGTTGACATTACTGCTCGTTTTCTTCTTTCGTCAACAAATATTTACACATTAGTTCCGCTAGCTTCCTTCATTCATGAGTAAATCTGTAGATATGACTCCCGGATTTTACATCTCATAAGTACATTTGTAGACATTACTATTGTCTTTCTTCCTTCATAGATCAATCTGTAGACATCCCTTATATCTTTCTTCCTTCATAGATCAATCTGGAGACATCCCTTATATCTTTCTTCCTTCATAGATCAATCTGGAGACATCCCTTATATCTTTCTTCCTTCATAGATCAATCTGGAGACATCCCTTCTATCTTTCTTCCTTCATAGATCAATCTGGAGACATTCCTTCTATTTTTCTTCCTTCATAGATCAATCTGTAGACATTCCTTTTATCTTTCTTCCTTCATAGATCAATATGTAGACATTCCTTCTATCTTGCTTCCTTCATAGATCAATCTGGAGACATCCCTTCTGTCTTTCTTCCTTCATAGATCAATATGTAGACATACCTTCTGTCTTTCTTCCTTCATAGATCAATCTGGAGATATCTCTTCTGTCTTTCTTCCTTCACAGATCAATCTGGAGACATTATTCTGTAAAAGTTATTCCTTTCTTTCTTCTCTCGTGAGTCAAATGTCAAATACGTGTCTTGGCTTGTGACCAAATAATTTTACCCAATCAAATTTACGCTGAAACGAGATGGTATAATACCTTGAAAGTATTCCACTAACCTTTGTCTAATTATCACATCTCTAAGCAGACAGTTGTTATAAACTAAACTGTTCAATGTGCTTTGCAAAATAAACGTTACTTGTACAAAGTTAATGTCCTTAGCAGTTTTAAAAGTCAAACCATCACATGTATTTATACTATAACCATGATGTGTGAATCAATATTATATATAACATGTAGCATGTGAGATCAATATATGCCAGAGGTACACTGAGTGTGAATTAACGCTATACTACAAGCACGTGGTGTGTGAATTATCATTATACTACGTGCTCGACCTTTCAGTCGTGGGGGCGTTATATGTGAAGATCAACCACACTATTCGTTGTTAAAAGAATAGGCCTAGAGTTGGCGGTGGATGGCGATGACTAGCTGCATCCCCTCTAGTCTTTCACTGCTAAATTAGGAACGGCTAGCGCAGATAGCCCTCATGTAGCTTTGCGCGAAATTCAAACTAAACCAAACATTATACTACAAGTACCTAGTGGTGTAGGAATTAATATTATGTTACACGTACATTGAGTGTGAATCAACACTATACTGCAAGCACGTGGAGTGTGAGCTAACACTACATGTAAGTGTGTGAATCAGTATTTGTTGAACTGATCCTCTGTCAGAAAAGAGGCCTCAACAAAATATTGAAAATCTATATAAATATAATAGTACTGTCTGTTGTACGTCGATGTAACTACTTCGCAGGGTGTGGATGGATCTCCGCCAGAATTGGTATGGAGATTCATTGGGTCTATGCTAGCAACAAATTTTCAGTTTTGCGATTTATATGGGCGTTTTTTACTATTACCTTACCTCCTGTGGATAGATCTTCGCAAAACTTAGTAAAGAAGTTTGTTTGATCCACGAGGAGATACATACAAATTTTCAGTTTTGCATTTTGCGTTTTGCAGTTTTTATGGTCGTTTTTTTGCGATTTTTTTTTTACAATTACATTTAAGAAAAGCAACTTTTCGTGTCCTAAGATAACCTTTCGTGAATCATGAATTTACCTAACTTCCTTCCAGGGGACGGGTACTCCAGCTGGTTTAACAAATGGAGTTATAAAAAAAAAGCGTAAAAGTTAACACAACTCAACAATATGATCGTGATAGTTTCGATTGTTTTCATAGATGTTTTTCTGACACGAAAGTGAGACTAAGTCCAAGTCGAACCTGAACTCCGTCTCGTCAAATATTTACTCTTACCAATTGAGCTATTAGTCTTAACTGCAGGTACCATCAGTCTTCATTCCACTGTTTTATGGAGTTAAAATTTTGACATTGCTTACAGTTGTAGTCTCAATTTCCAGGAATTTAGAGAAAAGGAAACAGTATCGAATTCCCTATAACTTCTATGTTAAAAATTAAAAAAGTTTTCCTGAATATTTTTAGAAACTTTACTTTGAGACATGTACTGCTTTCTTGTAAATTTTACGACAAACTTAAAGGCTTTAACTTCCTACAGTTATGGGCCAAGATATGAACTCCTTAATAACATTGTAAATGGTTAACAACTCCACTGAAGAGTCTGCTAGTATTGCTTCACTTTTATTTTCTTAAAGAACTCTGAAGTAACGGATTGATAAAGAGGATGTTATTGTTTGAAGCCTATTTTTTTCTCTCAAAGTGAAAAACATTATCTTTCCCATATCTGCCCTCCCTCAGTGGCACAGCGGTAAGTCTACGGACTTATAACGCTAGAAACCGGGTTTCGATGCTCGGTGGGAACAGCACAGATAGACCATTGTGTAGCGTTGGGCTTAACTACAAACAAAAGTATCTTTTTAAATCAAGAGTAATTTATTTATACTATTAGCTGCAATTTAATTTTTGTTTTAAATGTTTAATGAACCTAGCAGTGATAAGAAGCTGCATTTTGTTGATATTGGGAAGCATTAATATATCATGTTCAAACAGAAACGTGAACAGCAACTTAAGGCATGAGTGCAAATGTAAACTGTTTATAATACTTCTTTGGAGAGATTTGCCTTGGCTATTGCTATTACCACACGAACAAGAAAAAAGGTGCGTAGGCATTAGGTTAAGATTTCGATTTTGTTCTGTCTCAGTGTGGGTTAAAATATCATAAATCTTCTCTGTATTTAAGAGTGACAAAGTAAAGGAGTCATTATTACTTCAGCTAGTTTTTAACGGTCTTTTCTGTGTTTAATCTTTAAGAATTATCACGAAAGTATATGTAGCTATAAATATAGAGAATTAATAAACATGTAAGATTCGTTGTCCCTCAATAATATATGTATTGGGCATTTAAGATCCCTGGTTTTAGGAACACGTGTTTAACTTACTCACGGACTTACAGCTCTAAATTCCGGGGTTCGATTCCCTGCGATGGACCCCCCCAACATATAACTCAATGTTGCTTTACTCTAAAAAACAAACAAACAAAACATACATGTATTAAGCACATGGAGTCCCTGGTCCTAGATACACGTGATATGTGACATATTAATGTATACAATGAAATTATAAAATCCCAGGTTCTAGACCCACATGTTTTCTGTTATCTATTAGTACATATATGAGACCTTTAAAGTCTCTGGTCCTGAACAGAGACACGTGTTTTTGTTTTAACTTATTAATATACACATATATTGTTTCACCTATCAATATTTGTACTGGGCATTATTTAAGATCCATGGTTCTAGAGACACGCGTTTTTGCTTTTACTTGTTAATATACACATATATTGTTTCACCTATCAATATATGTACTGGGCATTATTTAAGATCCCTGGTTCTAGAGACACGTGGTTTTTCGAGTACCTGTTTTCTCAGTAGATTTGTTTTGTGAAACATAAACCTATCTTATTGTAATAATAGCTTGCCTAACCATATTATTATGTACGTGAGAAGATTTCGCACAGTTTTTTTATCCTTCTATCTTTATATCATTACACTCAATGCAATATAAATATATGTGTATATACTGTTGTGACGTTGTTCTTTAAGATGGCGGGTTTTTTTTTAATAATCATCCGGTTTAAATAACTCAAAGTCCATTCCACGTAAATAATAATAAATTAGTTGATTTCTTCTTTAACGTTTTCACAAACTGCCTTCACTTCTACACAGTTGTAAGCCACGTTTACAAGTGAAGTTAATTGCACTATACTAACTTAAAGAACCAACTTACTTGTAAAAAAAAAAAGTAACTCAATATGTGCAATAGCTAACAGAGATCCAAATACTCCACTAAAAACGAAAACATGTTGAATGATTCATTCCACTTAGTTAGAAACAACTATTTTCTTAACTAATTTTTATACTATCCCTTAACTATCTGATCCGGTATTTATAATCTACTCTCTGACATTCGTTAGAATTTTCTAGACCTAATTAAACGTCATAATTAAAACCCGCAGCTCCTTCTAGCTAAAAAATAAATAAGAACATTAAAAATATGTCTTATAACAATACATGAAGCTATCTATGTTTTCTCGTCTTTTGTATACGTACAGATTTTATCTGTTTGTTAAGTGTTTCAATGTATTTTATCGCGCACTCATAACGATGAAGATCGCATCTTTTGCTAACACAACTCGGACATTGTGGCTCCAACTTGACCGTCTTGTGGCCATAGTCTTCACTTGACCATACATTAAACAGAACTGTTCTCGCGTCTATACAACGTTCCTGAGTTATTCTAGCTCCTACTTTGCAGTAAAAACAAGTAAGACCCTCGTCTGACCTGTTCGTGAGAAAGTTTTTTGCGAAGAGTACTAAGTGAACCTCTCATAAAACAATGTTTCTTTTGTGTAGTAAGATCGGATGGTCTGTGGTTGGGTTGCCCTCTAATGGTAAAAACCCATGAAGGTCATTATGCGGTTTACACGCACAGGTTCTCAAACCCTCTCTAGCGAACATTTTCAAACTACAACGATAATAAGCACGCTATCACTTCTGTGGACCAAACAGGACATACGCTGGGGTGCAAGCAACCTTTCAGTAATTTACGTTGTAGCAAATAATCTATCAGTGTTAGTTAGTCGAGATATACAAGGCAACTCTGATTATACACTTTTATAATAATTTTGTTTTGTTTTCTTAGTGCAGGCTACACTATGGGTTATCTAAACTCTGTCCACTGCGGGGAATCGAACCCTGGGTTTTAGAGTTGTACCTCTGATCCATCAGGAGACACGTCTGTAATTAAAATAATGGTGAAAACAAACCACCAATGTGACACTTTTATCCTATAATATGTATTACTTGGACAACGACAAGGTCCGACCCCGTTATACTATAATATGTATTACTTGGAAAACAATAAGGATCAGAAATTAAAAACAAGTAAACACTCAACAACTGAAACATTAGTTTATAGTTAAGCACAAAGCTACACGATGGGTTATCTGTGCTGTGGTCACCAGGGGTATCGAAAAACAGTTTTTAGCGTTATAAGCCTTCAGGCTTACCGCTGTGCCACTGGGGCGCGCAGAAATATGTTTGTTTGTTGTTAAGCACAAAGCTACACGATGGGCTATCGGTGCTGTCCCCACCCCGGATATCAAAACCCGGTAGGAAATATTAGAAAAAATATTTATTACTTTGATTTCTTTATTTTCTTTGTGTGTATATATTGGGGGGGGGAGAATTCTAATCTTTAGGAATCTTATATCGAACATTAACATCTACTGGTGTAATTATGACGGTACAACAACTTATACTGCACTTATAGTCTGTACAGCTACAATCTTTCTTTAAAGGTACAGTCTCTAAAACTACAGTTTTTTCAGCTACAGTCTTTACAACTACAGT
>NW_013666078.1:35361-45583 GCF_000517525.1 Limulus polyphemus | reverse complement strand
TCTTTACAATTACAGTATCTACAGCTACAATCTCTACAACCACAGTATTTACAACTACAGTCTCTACAGCTACAATCTCTACAACCATAGTCTTTACAACTACAGTTTCTACAGCTATAGTCTCTACAGCTTTAGTCTTTACAATTACAGTATCTACAGCTACAGTCTTTACAACTACAGTCTCTACAGCTACAATCTCTACAACCACAGTATTTTAAACTACAGTATCTACAGCTACAATATCTACAACTACAGTCTCTACAGCTATAGTCTCTATAACTACAGTCTCTACAGCTTTAGTCTTTACAATTACAGTATCTACAGCTACAGCCTTTACAACTACAGTATCTACAGCTATAGTCTTTACAGATGCAGTTTCTAAAGCTACAATCTCTAAGACTACAGTCTCTAAAAGTACAGTTTTTTTTCAACTACAGACTATAGAGCCACAGCCTATATAACTACACTCCCTACAGCTACAGATTTTTCAACTACAGACTATAGAGCTACACTCTATATAACTACACTCCCTACAGCTACAGTTTTTTCAACTACAAACTATAGAGCTACAGTCTATATAACTACACTCCCTACAGCTACAGTTTTTTCAACTACGGACTATAGAGCTACAGTCTATATAACTACACTCCCTACAGCTACAGTTTTTTTCAACTACGACTATAGAGCTACAGTCTATATAACTACACTCCCTACAGCTACAGTTTTTTCAACTACAAACTATAGAGCTACAGTCTATATAACTACACTCCCTACAGCTACAGTCTATATAACTACACTCCCTACAGCTACAGTCTATATAACTACACTCCCTACAGCTACAGTCTATATAACTACGGACTATAGAGCTACAGTTTATATAACTACGGATTATACAGCTACAGTCTATATAACTACGGACTATAGAGCTACAGTCTATATAACTACACTCCCTACAGCTAGTCTATATAACTACGGACTATACAGCTACAGTCTATGTAACTACACTCCCTACAACTACAGTCTATATAACTACAGACTATACAACTACAGTCTATATAACTACACTCCCTACAGCTACAGTCTATATAACTACAGACTATACAGCTACAGTCTATATAACTACACTCCCTACGGCTACAATCTATATAACTACACCCCCTACAGCTACAGTCTATATAACTACAGACTATAGAGCTACAGTCTATATAACTACGGACTATAGAGCTACAGTCTATATAACTACGGATTATAGAGCTACAGTCTATATAACTACACTCCCTATAACTACAGTGTCCACGTGGACTTTCAGAATTAAATTAGGTTTGGATCTCTTAACTCAGCGTACAACAACATCTCTAAATTGTAGTTGTAGTGTTTCATTTTTCATATTTCTCATCAATAAAAAGAATAGGAAACTCAAATATTATTACAAAAGTTAAGATTACATAGGGAAGATAAACAGAAGTGTAACGCGTTCTATTCCTTTATACCCGAATTATAAATAGAGTAAATATTTCATGTAAGTTTAAGTACCGAAATTACCAGGGATACATAATAACATCCAAATTGGATCAATACTCAGGGGTAAAGGAGTAATCATAAGTATGACCAAGTTAAACATCGTTACAAACCGATAACATGGAGTATGATTTCAACCAATATTCTCTTTAGATCAAAAGTTTCATTTGTATAATATTTACTTCTTCCTTTACGCACATAAATTTTAAAACATACAAGACGATTAAGGAAATCCATCGTAACCTCAACAATGAATAAGGTTTTCGCTTTTAAATGTATTTTCCTATTTAGTAAGACGAGCTGCAACTGAATACGGAGATGGAAATTTTAGCTTGTACAAACTTTAGCCAACAATACAATTCCTCCGTCAGACGTCTAGACAATGGTCGTCATGGCGAACTCCTCGGGTGTATTGTTGATGAAATCTATCCGGTATCTCTGTTGCCAGGTGTAAGTTCGACAGTTATACGTACGTATGCAGGCGTTAAATTCCTGGTACATTATCTATCCGAGGAACACAAAAAGCCCCAACAACATATAATCGTGTATTATTATATACAAACTGAATATTTTGGCAAAAATTCTTGAAACACTTCATTCAGTGACTCTTCCACCTCACCCACTCCCCCCTGTAAAATTAGAATTGTGCAACCTCTTGAAAAATCTTGCCTACCTATAAATATGTTTAGACCTGAATATGAATTATGATTATAAAACCAGTAAGTCTATTGTTTCTAAAGATTTCAAGCCTTCTCAGGATGCAAGATTATCCCATAAAAAGAATAAAACTTATTTGACATCTATTTTTAACCTTCCTCCAATTGTAATGTATTATTACTGTTAGAAACAGTGATGGAGTAATGTGATTGGTTCTTTGTGTTCGTATATGGCTATACATACATAATTTAAAACACCACATTTGAGTTACAATAATAATATATCAGTTTACACTATTTGGCTAACACTAATTTTCCCGGATTTGACAAGATATTTGTATATACACGCGTACTTGCATTCACAAGTAACATGTACATATCCACACATACGTAGATATAGTAGCTTAAAATCTATTAAGTACACTTTCTAAAAGAAGTAATCAGTAATATTTAGAATAATGACCATTGGTCATTCGCACCTGAGCTGTCTCCGCACCTATAGAATCAGTTAATCACGTGATTACGTTGTAATTATACTGCCCAAGTGGGCTGAGTTGCTTCAATACGTTGCGGTTGTGATTAGGAGATACTGTAGTAACGTGGACAGTTACTAAATGGCTGATTCATATGGTTCTATCAACATCTACCTTTCTGGACGACCCCCAGAGGCTCAGCGGTAACTCTCAAGGCTTATAACGCTAAAAACCGGGACTATCGGTGTTCTGCCAACTACGGGTATCGAAACCCGGTTTCTAGCGTTGTAAGTCCGCAGACATACCGCTGTGCCGCTGGGGGCACTTCCTGTAGTACAATAAATAACCTGATATATATTTACCAATTTTATTTTACTTCTTGCTTATAAACAATCTCAAGACATTTTTATTCCAGAAATAAGTTGCTTGTTTGTTTGTAGTTAAGCAGAAAGCTACACAACGAGCCATCCGTGCTGTGCCCACTACGGGTATCGAAAATTGTGTAGCTTTGTGCATAACTACAAACAAACTACAGGAAGTTCTGATATCTAGTCATTTAGTCACTGACAAAATGTATACACATTTCTTTTTTTCTGTCTTTCTACCTCAGCAACTTTTTCAAGCAATAAGTAAGAATGAAAGTTTGGGTGAGAGGGTGTGTGGGCTCGGTTTGGGAAACAAAAATGTTAGACGACTGCTTTGGTTTGGTTGTTGTTAAGCGCAAAACTACGCAATGGGCTACTTGTATTGTGCCCGTGATGGATATCAAACTAGGTTTTTAGCGTTATGAGTTTTCAGACTTACCGCTAAGCCACTGGGTTCAAAATGTATGATGTCTAAAAAAAAGATTACGTGATATATTTCTTAAAAATAGAATTAATCAAGTTAAAAATTTATAAAGATGCTCTCACCAGACAGAAATCCCTAAGGTGGCTCAGCCGTAACCCAGAGTGCTTATAACGCTAAAATTCGGGGTTCGACCTCTGTGGTAGGTACGACAAAGATAGCACACTGTGTAGCTTTGTGTTTGACATAAACAAGAATTCGCCATAATGATGTATTGTTCACGTGGTCCAAAACTGTGTAATTCAGAATGTCATTTTATTCTTTAGTGCAGCATACAATTATTTACCGATTTCAAATTGCGTTATAAATAAGTCATTTAGATAACACACATATTCACCCACCTTCCTGTCTGCTTGTTTCAGTGTTAAGAGGTTTGTCATTATTTATTCTCTTATTTTTAATAGATCTAAAATCTTAGCATTTTATTACCTTATGATTTTCTGAATCTTAAAAGACAAAATCCTTGCTTAGATCGCAGGACATTCAAAGATAATTTTGATATTTGAAATAGTAAAAAATAGCGTCGTAATTCAACTCCAGTCAGACCTATTAGATCAACCTATAACAGCTACAACTACAACATAGACAAATTATTAGTCTGGCTGTTTAACCGGAACCTGACATAAGAAACACTGCTGGCCAGCTTTAAATCTTAATCATTTACACGTCAGTCTCCTTTCCTCATTTTGTGTCTATACAGCAATTGATGTCGCCATGAGCTCCCTCCTACAAGTAGAATATTCAATAAAAACTCTACATTCCAACTCAACTTTGAACAGGATTCCCAAGCCAAATTCCACATCCCAACTCAATTTCAAGTAGGAACTCCGAGCCAAATTCCACATCCTGACTCAATTTTGATCAGGACTCCCGACTTAGGTTCCACATCCCAACCAAACTTTAAGTAGAATCTCCGAGCCAAATGTCACATCTCGACTCAACTTCGAGCAGGATTTCCTACCCAGATTCCCACTCAACTTCATCCTAACTGAATCTCTTTCCGAACATATTAGTTAGACTGGATCAATATGGAAACCAATTTTCACCGTTTACAACAAATCTCTTCATGATTTCCATAGAAACCACTGAAATAAACAAATCTTTACATTCACCAACATTATGCGATATTATCGCAGGTCTGATCATCCTGGAAGTATTGACACTTCCCAATCCGTTTTACATCTTCATAATATGATCAATACTTCCTGCAAGATTACTATAGGAAAGAAAACTAATAGATGCACACTATTTTAAAACTGAGGACTATGAAGATGGAAACCATTTCACTACCAGTATTTGTTAGAAATTAACCCTCGTTAACCTGTCATCTGGAATTCTGTTCGTTCGAAAAAGCACACATAAAAAAAACGGGGCACTTAAATATCTTATCTATAATATCCACATAAACAAAAAAAAAATTCACAATAAAAAAATCACATCATGAAGATCAACAGATTGCTCCTAAAGAACATAAACAATGTGACAGTCCATTTTTTAAAACAATCATATCAACAACAACAAAAAATAATGAACCGATTACATAGACAAAACCGTCTGTATCTTACCCTACTACTCCACAGCATTAGAAATTAGAAAAAGAAGAAAAAAGATGACTAATATGTGGAGAAACTCTAACACCGATGTATCGTATACAACTCCCACCAGAACCAAGCTAGCCAGTATTTTATTTAAAATGTACCCCAAGAACGGAAACGATCCATCTAACTTGACTTACGAAATCGCATTATTCGTACTTCGTTTGTTTGTTTTTAGCGCTAAGCAACACAATGCACTATCTGCACTAAATCCACCACGCAGAATCGAACCCAGGATTTTAGAGTTGTACGTCCGTGAACGCACAGCTGTCCCACCAAGGGACTGCCAAGTAAACTGTGTAGGAGAAACTGGAAAAAAAATAATCACAATTCGTAGTCTCTCGAACATTCATGAGTATTCCGTTAAACGCGAAATATGAAAACAATGACAGTCGCTAAAAACTTCTAGACCGTTAACCCGGGGCCCGGCATGGCCAGGTGGTTAGGGCGCTTGACTCGCAATCTGAGGGTCGCAGATTCGAATCCCTCTCCCACCAAACATGCTCGCCTTTTCAGCTGTGGGGGCGTTATAATGTGACGATCAATCCCACTATTCGTTGGTAAAAGAGTAGCCCAAGAGTTGGCGGTGGGTGGTGATAACTAGTTGCCTTTCCTCTAGTCTTTCACTGTTAAATTAGGGACGGCTAGCGCAGATAGCCCTCGTGTAGCTTTGCGCGAAATTCAAACCAAACTGTTAACCCAATCTTGCGTTAATAAAACATCAAAGAAGTTCCTGCCTTGTTCACACACACAAAAAAGTTACTTAAACAAATACCCAGGCGCTCCATTTTATCTGCTTCTTAGTAGCTTTTAATTTTTCCCTTTTATACATCGAGTCATTAAAAGAACCAAGTAACTCTTTCACTTATAAAAAAAAACAGTGCGTGGCCATTTTACAACCTCTCTTTCCATATGACATCAAAAATTGACCCTTCTCGCCGTTCAACACACTCTTAAACTTAATTGAACAATTTATCGAAGATTGTTGACGCTTTTAAAAAATTGTGTACTTGTGTACTTTACGGTGTTCTTTCTTCAAGCTTTTTCTTTTGTCACCTGATGATGCCAGGTTAACACTGTATAAACGTCACATATAACCTTTGTTTTTCACCACCTATTATTGCAGATTTTTCATTAAGATTACTTGGCTCGTATTAAGTTAGTAATTATGGAAGAACATTTTGTTGCCTTAAGTTTTCAAGTGTCATCAACACCTGATTCTCTGAAGCCAAATTGTTGTTAATCTTAAGCACCTTCTTGAGTCGTAATGAACACGTAAACACCCAAAGAACCTCCGCCCTCCTGATGGTGATGAGGCGTAATGAAGGCCGTGAGGAGGAGCTGATATAGAGCTAGTGACGTAACTAGACGTGGCCATTGACTAGCAACCATGCTAATAAAGACACGCCTCTTTTTCTAAAAGACGCTCAAACTTTTGTATGTATGTATGTGTTTAGGCTTAGTCAGTCTGAAGAGTGTGAGTGGGTAGGCTAGATCCCTATTTTTTTTTCCAGAGTCTGAAATGGTTCATGTGAATTTAATAATGAAAAAAAACACCACTAAAAGAACAAATGTTCATAATTTTTAGGCGTATATATCCCTCCCAAATGAATTACAAAAAAGGGAATAAATTACGTAAAGACGTGTTTGCTGGAAATTACACCCTTTTCACCTCTAATTTTACATATCATTATTTTTCCTATACAGTGGGGGTGGGGAGTAAGGATATTTTACCCCCAAAGAAAGTTTATCTCTTATAATTATTAAGGCTCATATTATGTGCTTAATTCTTATTTATATCGCAAATTTTGGTTACTTTTGTGAGTAATGAAAATAATTAATGACTTTTTTACTTTAAATATTATTTTGAACGCATCAGCGTGATTAGGTGTTATACTGAGTGTGAACCTATATTCGTCAGCTGTCAAAACAAAATAAAAACGCTTTTTATGTCTTTGGAACAGCTTAAGACCACAAACAGTGGCTTGTGCTTAAGGTAGTCAGTCTCGTCACAAACAACTTTTTTCCATTCTTGCTTAAGGTCGTCAGTCTCGTCACAAACAACTTTTTTCCATTCTTGCTTAAGGTCGTCAGTCTCGTCACAAACAACTCTTGTCCATTCTTGCTTAATGAAGTCAGTCTTGTTACAAACAACTATTGTCCGTTCTTGTATCTAATGTCGTCAGTCTCGTCACATACAACTCTTGTCCATTCTCGTGCTTAAGGTCGTCAGTCTTGTCACAATCAACTTTTGTCCATTCTCGTACATTAGGTCGCCAGTCCTGTCACATACAACACTTGTCCATTCTCGTGCTTAAGGTCATCAGTCTTGTCACAACCAGCTTTTGTCCATTCTCGTACTTTAGGTCGCCAGTCCTGTCACATACAACTCCTGTCCCTTCTTGTGCTTAAGATCATCAGTCTCGTCACAACCAACTTTTGTCCATTCTCGTACATTAGGTCGCCAGTCCTGTCACATACAACTCCTGTCCCTTCTTGTGCTTAAGATCATCAGTCTTGTCACAACCAACTTTTGTCCATTCTCGTACTTTAGGTCGTCAGTCTTGTCACATACAACTCTGTCCCTTCTTGTGCTTAAGATCATCAGTCTTGTCACAACCAACTTTTGTCCATTCTCGTACTTTAGGTCGTCAGTCTTGTCACATACAACTCCTGTCCCTTCTTGTGCTTAAGATCATCAGTCTCGTCACAACCAACTTTTGTCCATTCTCGTACTTTAGGTCGTCACTGGCAACTCTCGTTTATGAAATCCTCAATCCATTCGATTTTCAAACGATCATTATTGAGAGTTTTTTTTTTAAGTTGACAGTACAATGTTAAACAATTGTTAATTTTTTTTTCATAAGTAAGACATATAAAGACAAATTAAAAGAATCACGTGAGAATGTTATACTTAAAAACATCATGAATTGGTTACTCACAGTTTTAAAACATTTTGTCACATTAAGTATTATAAAATGTTCGTCACACCTTTACGATTAATGTTCATAACAAAGTGTTCTATCTGGAAATAAACAGATGAAATTGGTTTTACGTCCTCCCTACCATTTACTCCTGAAGACATAGACAATAAAGTTAGCCTCTTTAGCATCCAAATTATTCGTGATCTTTCTTGTTACACTTTACACTCCGAACCGCTCGTTACCAATCCTGCCCTTCTTTATGTACGCTTACTACCTTACTGGCTTTCCTCTTCTTCCATATGTTGCCAATATCATACCGCCCGCTTACTAACTGAATAAATTATACCGGTAGAGGGCACTTTCTGACACTGTAGGTGACAGGAAGAATATAAATGACGTCATATTTTATACGGCCATAATTAGTGAGAGTCTCGAAAAGCATCCAACCAGAATCAATACGGGGGTTAGTAGGCCTATATTGTCTTTGGTAATAAAACAAACTTGATTAAAAGCATTTCTATGCTGTGGCCGCATTGTTAAACCAACAGTGTTGGTAATAAACTATACAAATGCAGAAGAAAATTTCTTGATGAGCTTATAGACAAAGGATCACTCCTTCCACTTTGTAAGAAGAGTTCTTGAATGCCTCTCTCTTTATAAAGAAAAATAAATCAGGTTCTATAAGTTCTAGGGTGTTTCGCCTTTAGGGATAAGTTTGTGAGGGTTCAGAGCTGACTAACGATTTGTCTCTAGGTGCTTACATAAATCTCTTGGAACCTGTTGAAGTCACTAGTTATATTATGATCACCGAACAGAAATTCCTTATTTTTACTTGAAAATATTAAACCGGCTCACGCTGGAAATCAAAATGGTTACTAAGTCGAATAAATGATGTTTCTAAAGTCTTAACCTTAAATCATAACACATTATCAAAATATGTTTTTTTGTCTTTTGTTTCAAGTTTACCCTTGGAATAACAACGTGAAAAATCCTTAAATACCTGTGGGTTCTAAGACAGAAATATTATGTGCCAAACACAACATGTCGAAGAGTTCTATTTCAAATATGAAGTGACCTTTGACTCGGTGTTTTGAGACCTTGTTGGATCTATTACACGTGTAGTGGCGGCAGTATCCCCTCTTCTACGAATAGGTGTAAGAGGAGAAGTATTAAATCTATTACAGATCGAGCAGCAGCAGTACTCCCCACGAATGCATAGAAGCAGAGGAGATAAAGTACGATAAAGGTTCACCATTATCATCTAGAAACTGGTTCTTCCCCTAGAAGTAATTAGTATTCTCTAGTACGGGGTCCTCTGACAATTGCATCACATGTTTCAGATAACTTCGATAGAAACCAACAGCATTTATCCTACAGATAAAAAAAAATCGTTTGTGTACACTTGTAAAAGTTCCGACGATTCGTATTCAAACATGGCTAGGTATTGCTTAAGGGAAGTCTAGTTCATATCTGAACTTGTCTAAGCACTACTTAAAGGAAGTCTAGTTCATATCCAACTCTGGCTAAGCACTACTTAAAGGAAGTCTAGTTCATATCTGAACTTGTCTAAGCACTACTTAAAGGAAGTCTAGTTCATATCCAACTCTGGCTAAGCACTGCTTAAAGGAAGTCCAGTTCATATCCAACTCTGGCTAAGCACTGCTTAAGGGAAGTCCAGTTCATATCCAAATCTGTCTAAGTACTGCTTAATTAAAGGAAATCTAGAAGGGGTCGTCTAGAATTCCACCACGATAATACTTGAATAAATATTTATTTGTGCCCGAAGGAAAGAAATGTTAACACATTATGTAAGTTTATTAGTTTTCAATTTCTGTGGATTAGTAAAAAACGTGAGATATCTCAGCATAAACAAACATCCTTTATATAAACATGTTTATATTGAAAGGAAAGTACAAACTCATACTTGTAACACTAACAGACAATACCAAGCTTTTGTAAACTTGCATAGGAGAAACATTTAAACAAGAAAAAATACTTAAACATCTTGGTCAGTAAACCTTCTAGGACTTTTCAATTTTTACTGGAAGAAATTTTATTTATTTATATATTTTTTGCTTTAGTTAGATGCTTATGTACCTTTCAGGACCCTTGTACAGAAGTTAATATAATGTTATACATACAGGCTGAAGAAATAATTCCTATACAGTTGGTACGTTACAGTAAGTAACATTATAAACAAGATTACGACA
>NW_013666078.1:28364-34563 GCF_000517525.1 Limulus polyphemus | reverse complement strand
AGAGTAATAGTTAGAAATAAAACTATTCAAACAAATTCAATTGTTCTTTGTTTCAGAGTAATAGTTAGAAATAAAACTATTTAAACCAATTCAATTGTTGTTTGTTTCAGAGTAATAGTTAGAAATCAAACCATTCAAACCAATTCTATTGTTGTTTCTTTCAGAGTAATAGTTAGAAATCAAACTATTCAAACAAATTCAATTGTTGTTTCTTTCAGAGTAATAGTAAGAAATAAAACTATTTAAACCAATTCAATTGTTGTTTGTTTCAGAGTAATAGTTAGAAATGAAATCAATTAAATTGTTGTTTGTTTCAGAGTAATAGTTAGAAATCAAACTATTCAAACAAATTCAATTGTTGTTTCTTTCAGAGTAATAGTTAGAAATAAAACTATTCAAATCAATTCTATTGTTGTTTCTTTCAGAGTAATAGTTAGAAATCAAACTATTCAAACAAATTCAATTGTTGTTTCTTTCAGAGTAATAGTTAGAAATAAAACTATTCAAATCAATTCTATTGTTGTTTCTTTCAGAGTAATAGTTAGAAATAAAACTATGTTCTAAATAAAACAACTGGATAGCCACTTTTGCTCCACCCGATATATATATATATATGTGTGTGTGTGTGTGTGTGTGTGTATTACGTTTCTCAATAAAATAATATTTTAAATTTCAAATAAAAGTTTTCCATTTCTACTATAATTAACCCCTGAACTTCACCCTAAACCACAAAATTAATTATATTTATGGGTATTATACCGGGTGCCACAAAAAATATTGCAAGTAACATTTTGTTTTGTATATGAAACAGAAATGTGACTTTAATGTTTCCATTAGAGTTGAAGATTCTATAGGAAATTTAAAGTATTTATGCTGGGAAGGGTAATCGAAACGAAGTATTTATTATAATCCAACCTATACTTACTTTTTCTTTTATTATAAGTTCATTGACTTTCATTGAAATAGTTAGGATTTTAAAATATTATTAAGAAAGCGAGGCAATGGGTGTGGCCTAATTGTTAACGAGGCGGACTCTATGTCCGAGAATTCCCGCTTCTCGATCCTTTACCACTCTGGGGCCGCGAGTGCGCTGTAAGAGTAACGTTCAAATATCACTATTAGACCACACAAGAAAGTCTCTAGAGTTGGCGGTGGGTGTTGTTGACTAGCTACCTTCACCCTAATGTATCAGTTCAAAATTGGGGAGGCCCGGCATGGCCAGGTGGTTAGAGAGCTCGACTCGCAATCTGAGGGTCGCGGGTTCGAATCCCTGTCCCACCAAACATGCTCGCCCTTTCAGCCGTGGGGGCGTTATAATGTGACGGTCAATCCCACTATTCGTTGGTAAAAGAGTAGCCCAAGAGTTGGCGGTGGGTGGTGATGACTAGCTGCCTTTCCTCTAGTCTTACACTGCTAAATTAGGGACAGCTAGCGCAGATAGCCCTCGTGTAGCTTTGCGCGAAATTCAAAAACAAACAAAATTGGGGAGGCTGTGCACCCCTAGCTTGTGGAGATTTACGAAAAATCTTGAAACCGTCAAGCGATATCAATATCTATCTCTCTCTCAAACAAGAGCATATTATTATCTGAAAATCACATTCATACATAACGTATCAATTTCTATCTTAAATTTTTTTAGACAAAGTCAAAAAGTATGTGATTATCAAACTTTGTTTCTTGAAAAAAAATTGTCAAAGTGTCATTCTTTTTTTTTTTCTTAGTTAACAGTTAACTAAGCTTTATGTGATCTGTTTAGGAATGTTATCAATAATGTCTTTAGACTCCATCAAGTCTCTTTGAGTAATAGTGATAAGAAGTTCAAGAGGCACTCGAACGCCGAGATTGTTGACATCGAGTGGGTGATAGAAAATTTAGTTGTGTAAATACACAATCTGAGTCTTTATTGGCGTTTTTATATTCTACGCTCATAAAATATCGAAATTATTTCATTTTTTAAACACCAACGATTCATGGCTTTAAAAAAAATTATCTTTTCCTAAAGTCCCTGAAGTTTTACGGACGTGCAAGTTAAAATCCGGGATTCGATTCCCTGTGGTAGACAAAGTGAAGATAGCCCATCCTGTAGTTTTGCACTAAGAAGACAACAACTAATCTCCCCCCTCTCTCTTTATATATATATACACACATACCGCATTGCCCCTAATTAACGCTCCCCCTGATATTTCTATAAAGCTTAACTTGTGTGACAGCAATAGTAATCCAACGTATAATCCAATAGTAATCCAACGTATAATCCACTTTTATTACCGTAATTTGGATTTGAAAAAAAAAAAAGAAGACACACACACACACTTATTAGCATTGAAATAAACAAATCATGTATGAAAGATAGAATTCGGAAATGCACAAATACTCTAATTAGTGCCCCCCCCCTTTTGCAGTTTGCAACGCCCCGGAGGCGTTAATTAGGGGCAAAACGGTATATATAATTGATGTGCTTGCCAGATTATGTCATTAGCCCTAGAACTACCAACTTGTTTTCATTCCTGTCTCGTTCACATTTTGGGTCCTATTGGGTAAGTATAAAGAACTGACTAAAACACTCACTTAGTGGGAGTAACTGTGATACTGGTGGTATTTTCTTTACGATTTTTATGTAATTATACACACTGTAACCAAGCAATTTACTACATATATGTATGTTGACAATAAAGTTAGAAAGAATGACCTTTACTCTCCAAAAAATTATCAAATACTTTATAACTGAACCTATCAAAACGTCTAAATCCTTCCTGTCTGCACTACAAATTATGAAAAACGTGGTATATATATATAAAGCTCAGGAAATGTGATTGAAAAGCCTATGTATACCACGATCGGTAATTCTAAGGTTAAGAAGTTAACTGTCATTCTCACCACTGTACTCCCCCCCCCCCGTGTCATGGAATACCTCTGAAATTAGGGATTTGATCTCCGCAGCGGAAAGATCGCTTTAAACTCTAAAATCTACCACTGCTAAAAAAATACATACGTAGAGAAAATATAAAAACAGAATAGATAACGAAATAGTGAGAGCGGTACACGAAATCGATCACTCAAACGTCAAAGCCAACAATATTTATTTAGTAGCCATTAGGACATAGATGGACATTCAGGCGATCTTTCACTTTAATTAACAGCGCTAGAAGTTAAAAGAAATGATAATGAACGATCTTAGATGGACAGGTAGATCTTAGAAATTACTGAAAAGATCACTATCAATGAAATATAGTTATGAACAGGAATGGTATAGAAAAAAAGATACACACAGTGGGAAACGTCCATAAGTTTTGAGAGTCGTTACATAAAACATTCCGTACTGTATAGCGCCCCCCAGTGACACAGCGGTAAGTCTGACAGCTCATAATAACGCTAAAAGTCGGGTTTCGATACTCGCGGTGATCGCTGCACAGATAGCCCATTGTGTAGCTTTGTGCTTAACAACAAACAATTCCGTACTGGGTAAGATAACTTAAAGTATGTTCTCTTCCATTCGTTCTTTTCGTGTATATTATGTCCAGTCGGTCTATATAAACCTGTTTTATAAATCTGATACAAACACGATATCCCATTTTATTCACAAAATTGTATTTCAAATTACCAACAACAGTCTTTCTTAATTCTTCACCAAAATCTCAAGATTAAATTTTGTTTTGGTTTTTAGGTATGATATCAAATATGAAATCTGAGGATATTAAGTATGACATCCAATTAAATATAACATCTGAGGATATTAAGTATGACATCCAATTAAATATAACATCTGAGGATATTGAGTATGACATCCAATTAAATATAACATCTGAGGATATTGAGTATGACATCCAATTAAATATAACATCTGAGGATATTGAGTATGACATCCAATTAAATATAACATCTGAAGATATTAAGTATGACATCCAATTAAATATAACATCTGAGGATATTAAGTATGACATCCAATTAAATATAACATCTGAGGATATTAAGTATAACATCTGGAGATATAATGTATGACATCTCACTAAGTATAACATCTGAGGATATTGAATATAACATCTGATGATATTAGATATGATATCTGAGAATATTAACATATGACATCTGAAGATATCAGGTATACAAATCAGTCAACTACAGCAATTCACCTTGCATGTGACTGTCAAATTTCTTGTGTTCATCACGAGGGAAAAAGAATCTAGTAAAAATAGAAGGGCCCAGCATGGCCAGGGGTGCTCGACTCGCAATCTGAGGGTCGCGGGTTCGAATCCCCGTCTCACCAAACATGTTCGCCCTTTCAGCCGTTGGGTGTTATAAAGTGACGGTCAATCCCATTATTCGTTGGTAAAAGAGTAGCCCAAGAGTTGGCGGTGGGTGGTGATGACTAGCTGCCTTCTCTCTAGTCTTACACTGCTAAATTATGGACGGCTAGCGCAGATAGCCCTCGTGTAGCTTTGTGCGAAATTCAAAACAAACAAACAATAAAAATACAATACAGGCGTTTCAGTGCTTCTCACCGTCAGTTGGCGCAGACTGTATAGTAATAACATATCTGCTACTAATTGATTTTCTTAATACATTTACAAACATTCCGATTTGCGAATTATCTTGATGTCTTGTTTTCGAACGTCCTGGAGTTTGTGAAGTAAAGTATACCTCGTTGTCATAGTAATATGTATTAGTTAGCCGACTGATGTCCTGGAGTTTGTGAAGTAAAATATACGTCATTGTAATAGTAATATGTATTAGTTCGCCGACTGTAGATTAAAATAAACCAGTGTTTATGCTTCAAAATGTATTATATATCACTTCATGTTATTTACAAACCTATCTGATATAATAGAAAATATTGCTAGAAATGGATTAAACGATTAGGTCAAAGGCCCCACAAATGTATAACTGATGACAATAGGGTGCGTAACCAGTCAGCATGTCCCCTCCCATAGGTATAGAGGAACTGACTGTCAGAGTTATAACACCCCTTTCAGCTGAAATTGTGGAGCGTATTCAGTGGCATATGTCAGTTCAAATCTTCAACATTCTGATTTGCAGCCCTGAACGCTATATATTGGCCCAACTTGATTTATTTCTGTTTTATACAAGTTAATTTTTTCTGTAATTATCAATAACTTCTGGTTGAAACAAATCACCTATTGAATAAGAAACTAAATGTTAATCCTTTAAATGGTGTAGCTAATCAATGTGCCGGCCCTGCTACAAAAGCATGAAATGTATAAAACGATCATTTATAACGATTAGAATACAGTGATTTATCAGTTGGGTAGTATCCTCGTTGTGGTCGATATTTTCGACATAATCCCAATAATGGTGCCTCGAACATGTTCTTAAACTCAAAACATAGTTCATTTTAATTTCCTTTTGATCTTAGACTCAAAAATATCTATTATAATAATACTCAGTATTTCTGTCCTCAAAATGCGCGCGCACCTTACTATCTAAATACGCATGCGTGCTCACTTGATTTCAACGGATACAAACAAAAGGTGGATGTAAATATACTTTAGCGGACATTTTGTACAACAACGTATTACAATCTTATCAAATTTTTTTAAATGGTCTAACGTTAGGTCGTAGAATAGAATTATAAATTTATTTATTGTAGTAATAAGTATGGTAAAGTTTAGCCCTAACTAAACTAAAGCAAAACGCTTACACAAGTTACAGTGTTAATTTATCGAAGATAGGGCGTATTTAATAAATACTTATATAATGTTAGGCCTAAGATAAGTGGACTTTATAGATTTCGTTGTCTGCGATTATAATTATTTTTTATTATTCTAGAAATCCTGTATATAAAGAAGTACTGTTGCAATAAAGATACTAAATGACAATAATGTTTTTCGGCTAATGAACAAATATTTGGATCCAAACCCCGACCAAACGTTAAATGAGTCTATGAGATTTATATATGTGTTTTAACTGTAAATAGTTTTCTGAGTGGGAGAGAATCGTCAATTAATAAATAATATTGTGTTATGAATCCTTACCTTAAATCCCGATTTGTAAGTGACGTCAAATTAATAAAAATAATTATAATTCATTTACTTAATCTTGTTCACACCATAACAGTCATTGTTCATGTAATTTATTATATAAATAATGCCCAGACCATCGCTTAACTTTTATCCTAGGCTGCTCGATCAGAATTATTATTGGACGAAAGGCTTCGTCAGTATTGGATATGGTACGCGGAAAT
>NW_013666078.1:21209-27973 GCF_000517525.1 Limulus polyphemus | reverse complement strand
GTGTAAATATATTTAAGTAGGCAAGCATAGTTTAGTTCAATTGAATGTGTTATTTATAACAATAGCTAGTTTTTCTTTTAAAAACATAACTATTCATAATGTTCCTAAATAATAAAAAATAAATTGTAGTAATAGAGTTAGTATAGTAAAGTTTTCCCCAAAACTTTGTCTTCAAAATAAGGGTGCGTCTTATATTCCGAAAAATACGGTACGTAATAGTTGTTTACGCAACACTCGCGAAAATGCATGAGCATCAAATATTTATTCATTACTTACGACGACCTGGTTTTAAATCTATTACACGAATTACTTTTAGATCAAAAGAGACATTTTATTCGTCTTAAAATTGTAAAATAGAATAAAGACTTGTCCAAAGTAGGTAAACTCAATAATTTGTTTAATCTGACAAAATAAAAGAATCTTTTGGGAATTGTCAAAATATAAGAGCAGGAAAAAAAAAAAATGCGTGAGACAACTGCACCTCTCGGTCAAGAGGGAAACAAGGCATGAAAACAAGGTTATTCATGGTCACATAACAAACGCCAGCTGTATCCCCTAATCTTACTTCGCGTTAACTGATAATGGTTATCATACCCTCGACTCCCAGCGCTAGGCTGGAAAGAACCTCTAGGCATCGTAAATAGTTCTGGCGTGAAGTTGGAGTACACGGTTAGTGAGAGGGTGCTCGAGTCGTCGCGTGAAGAGAAATGAGGCTTTTAACTAAATAAGCCGTAACTCAAAAAAAGTGGGGGGGATCATGAAGACTTCAACAGCAGCACTTCCACCAAATATTACGTAAGAAAATATGTCATTGATTGTAATACTTTATAGCTTATGGAAAAAACAACAACTCCCAAGTGGTTCCTAATTGCTGATTTTATTATTGCAAAGATTTGTTTGTTTGTTTGTTGTTTTAATTTTGCGCAAAGCTACACGAGGGCTAACTGCGCTAGCCGTCGCTAATTTAGCAGTGAAAGACTAGAGCGAAGGCAGCTACTCATAACCATCCACCGCCAAGTCTTGGGCTACTCTTTTACCAACGTATAGAGGGATTGACTGTCACTGGCTGAAAGGGCGAGTATGTTTGATGAGACGGGGATTCAAAACCGCGACCTGCAGATTGCGAGTGGAGCGCCCCCTAACCACCTGGTGAACAAATTAGGGAATGACGGGTAATTCTTTTGTAGGAGAGTGCAATATAGTTTCTTATCAAACGTTTGATGAAGGCAAATTGCAGTGAGAGAAAAACATAAAAACAAATTCTCTATTTCATGTAAAAGCTAATTTAGGTTATGCAACAGAAACCAGAATGGAATATAAAACACACTTGCTGTTCCCATAGTTCCCTGATTTCTTAAGTTTTTTTCTACAAGTTTTAATAAGTTGCTTGGTTGTTTTGAAGTTAAGCACAAAGTTACACATAGCTCTATCCGCCACGGGTATCGAAACACGGTTTCTAGCGTTGTAACTTCGCAGACGTACCGCTCTGCCAGTTTTAATAAAACTGACCATAGATGTAAAGTTTAGCTCGTTTTGAAACTTATAGTTTCACGGAATTTGTTAGTTTGTTTACTTGAACACCTTAATGCTTAGGTGTAGCCATCTTTTGAACTTTGGGTTAAATGGAAGGGACCCAGACAGTAGTTGTCGCTCCTGAAGTAGCTACTTTTAACTGAACGACTGTCCCTCTTATAACGCATCCACAGCTAAAAGTGGGAAGAGATTTTTGTGGCACCAGTCTCAAACCTGAGACCTTCGAATTCCTAGTCTGATGCACTAGCCACTGGGCTACGCTCGGACCAAAAACCATCCGAAAAGGAGGAGCATCTTCAACGGCATACCACGAATTCAAACTGTGGACCTTACGGTCCTCAGCCCGGCACCTTAACAACTAGGCCAAGGAATTCACTGTTGACGTTGATATAATACAGTATTACTACTGGAATAGAAGTAAGGTTAGATTTAGCGGCAATTATTCAATAAGAAAATAAAATAAAAAAGGAATAGCATGATTCTGAATCACATTCGCGGATCTTCGTGCAAATATTTAAGGTGATTTTCTCGTTTAAAATAGGAAATAAATTATGTGTAATTAAGTATGTACATCTGTTACACATGACTATGACTACAAAACACTTCGCCATTTCTAAATAGTTTTATTTATTTATAAAGTAGTGTATAAACTTTTGAAACGAGAAATAGCAAAAATATTGGGGTACGTACTGAAGAAACTTGTATGTAGAATACATTGGAGCGTGTCCTAACGGCTGATCCAAAAACTGAAATGTTATTACTCTGTTAATTTTTAATTGAGAGTACAGAACAAGTTATCCCAGGTCTGAAGTAACCAAGTAATCTTTTATATAAATAATTGGATTTGTTGTTTATATATATATATATACGTTTTCTTTCAATCTGGTTTGTTAAGCCTAACATTAACTCGGATATTTTGGCACGCTATGGCTAACAAGATTTAGTTTAACAAACTCCCGTTTAAAGATTTATTTTACAGCTTCTTACATGGCGTTAAGTTCGTTAAATTTGGTCAGAACAAACCATTAAAACGATATTTATGGGACTTATCATAGCTTCAGAAGCGGAGTAACTACGTGAACAAACAAGAATTCCGAGAAAAATGTAAAAGCTGATGTCCAGAGCATAATTCTCACTTCATCTCATCATGGAGGTCATGTGGGCGGAACAGCTGTGCCAGAATCCCGGACTCTAACAATAATTAGGCCCGTTGTTAATTCTAGGTTTCCCACCATTTCTTAAGGTGCGCTGCCAGAGCGCGGGGCCCAACCTGTCTTTCACGCCAGGGTTTCGCAGTTCCCCCTCGGCGCTCAGCTCAGCTCACCTGCCAGTGTTTTGATTATATGGTGCCTAGTATTCTTTAATTGTTTGCTCACACATTTTCAAACGTTCTATTCCGTTCAAACTTATGTTTAGTCTATTAGGCCACCAATAGTCTACTTTTCCAGCCCGAAAATTTCGACGTCAGCTTCTCATTGTCCTCCGTTCTCCAACGCCCCTCCAATTTTTACGTGCTGTGGGTGGCATATGTTATGTTATTACATCCACAGGTGGAGAAGTTCAACAGATTTTGGACAATGAGAGGTTTCAATGAGTCTTTAGATTCATCACTTTGTTTGCGCTCATCGTAATCTGTTTGCAATACACTTTGAAACTAGTTATTTAGGTTTCAGTATTTTGTAATAACATCTGGTTCGAAGCATCATAGGCCACTTAAAGTCTCCATCCCTTCACCAAAAAAAAATAAAATAATAATAATAAATAAATAAGAAGAAGAAAAAGAAGAAAAGAAATTTAATAAGTGTGAAGTCCAGCGTGCAAGAATTATACGACCATTTACAAAGTTTACAAAGCACAATATTAGCACGGCATGACTAAAAATGGCTAATAGTGATTAATTAATCAATTCAATAACTACAACAACTCAAAGCTGTATCAAACGCTAAACAAAACATTCTCCCACCAACTTCTTGTCTTCAGGAATTTCCATTATAAGTATGAGATGCCCCCTAGTGGCGCAGCGGCATGTCTGCGGACTTATACCGCTAGAAACCGGGTTTCGATACCTGTGGTGGGCAGAGCACATATAGCCCTTTGTGTAGCCTTGTTCTTAATAATAAACATCGGGTATGAGACAAGTCATGGCCGAATCAGTTACAGCAGTTTTTACGTTCTGATTTTACCCATTTTTAATGAAAGTCCGGAATCCGAGATACGCTACATAATCAGAGATGGAATTATTTGATGCATTATGGACCATTGTTTGTTTGTTTTTGAACTTAAACATGAAGCAACACAGTGGGCTATCTGTGCTCTGCCCATCACGGGTATCGAAACCCGGTTTCCAACGTTGTATGTCCGCGGTGCCACTGGGGGGGGGGGGTTATGGACCAATAAACGTTGCTTTCATACTCATTGATGGAAGAGATAAAAGTTTGAAACAATATTATCTATTGTTATAAAAATCATCTTCGTTACGACGTTTAGGTATTATTCAAAATGCCCCCTCCCCTTCTCGCTGGCCCAGCGGAAAGTCGGAAGGCTTAAAACTCTAAGAATTGGGTTTCGATACCTGCGGCTGACAGAGCACGGGTCGCTTATTGCTCAAATTTGTGCTTAACAGCGAAAAGAAAAAATCAAACTAAGCTAAGATTATCCAAGATATTTCAACTTCCAAAAATCTGTACTTCTAACTCTGTGCCTTTTAAAGATTTTTGTAACTTACAAATAATGGACATCAACCGTCGCCAGCCATGGTCGTTATCTTTGATCTAGATTACACCAAATATTAATGTTTCAGTGAAGTCTGTGTCATTATTAACCTAAGTGGCGTTGCAATCTCTAAATTGTTTTCTTAATTGATTTGAGTCGCATGTTCGTATTCAAATGACCAGAGAAGTAAAATTAATCACAGTCACGTGTTGTTAAGTCCAAACAATTTTCTTAATTAATTTGAGTTGCATGTTTGTTCACAGACAAAGAAGCAAAATCAAATATAGTAAGTGAGTCCAGTCAATAACGTGTTTGAATTATTGAGCCATGCGGACTTAGAATCCTTAAATTATTTTTGTTTCATCCCCACTCTGTTGCTTGAGTCGTGTGTTAAACTTTTCCAGATCACATCTAAACCAAATAGAAATTAATTGTTGAAACGATTCTTGATGATCCATTGTCTGTTTCTTAGAACTTCCCATCCTACTGATGATCCAGTAGTAAGCTTAAGATTTTCATTTGCAAAAACAAAAGTTCGATACCTACAATGGCCATAGCGCAAATAGCCTATTGTGTAGTTTTTCGCTAACAAAAAAAAAAAAAATCGATTAAAAAGTCTGTTAGGAATCCATAATTGATTTTGGATAAATATTGATAGCGACTATGTTTTTTTTTTCCATATAAACCTCCAGTTTGCAATAAAAAGAAAGTTTATGTGGATTTGAGTAACAACACATCTAGATCATGTCATGATTTTTTTTTCTAGAATTTTCGCGAAAAGCTACACAAGGAATAGCCGCGCATATCCGTCCCTAATTTTGAACCGATAAGCTAGAGGGAATATAGTTAGAGACAACAACATCCACTTTTTTTTTTTTTTTGTAGCCGAATAGTGGATATGACTGTTTCTTTGACAACGCACTCACGTTCTCATAGTGGAGAGCACGATTTTTGCGGTAGGGTGATTCCACACAATGTAGTTTGAATATTTTTAGATAAGATAAGTTAAATAAGTGCAAGGATGTTTTGTCTAACACTTAAAAATGAAGACGATACACCTAGACTATGCGTCACTTGGCGCGAAAAGGATATTACCAAAGTAAGTAAATCGAACAAGTACAAGAAAAAAAAATCCAAACAAAATATCAGAAGAGTTCCAAAAAAGTTAAGACCAATTCCGAATTAATTTTAAATCGTGGTTCACTATAGTCTATTCTGGATATTAATATATTTCTTAGGTCAAAACCCCAAGCCATTTTAGTGGCGTGATTGGCGAAATCAGCTTTTGTTTATTTATTTGTTGTTAAACCCAAACCTACGCAATGGACCATCTAAGGTGTGCTCACCACGAGTATCGAAACCGAGTTTTTAGCGTTATAAGCCTTCAGGCTTACCGCTGAGCCACTGGAATGGGGGGGGGGGGACTAAACCAGGAACTACTTTACTGACGTAACTTGTAAACTCTTGTGCTACTACGATATACAAAACACAGAAACTAAATTAATCTATACATTGACCTCTATTCACGTGCAGGCCTCAAATAATGAGCTAGACATTATAACCTACTTAGATCCAAATAATGAACTAGACATTATAACCTACTTAGATCCAAATAATGAACTAGACATTATAACATACTTAGATCCAAATAATGAAATAGACATTAGAACCTACTTAGGTCCAAATAATGCAATCTTGGTCATGGTTTGGTTCGTTGATTGAAGTTAAGCACAAAGCTACACAATGGGCTATCTGTGCTCTGCTCAGTACGGGTATTGAAACCCGGTTTATAGCGTTGAGAGTCCGCAGACATACCGCTGTGTGCTACTGGGAGGCACTTCTTGGGTTTTCTATATTTGGAATTTTCTAACTTTTCTCTTTCTGGTTTTCTTCTTCCCCATATCTTTTTATATGTGATAATGTTTCTATTTTATTTTTCACGCCTAATACCAAACACAACTATCATCTTCAAGCAGTAATCAAACAACCATTACTTCACGTTAGAAGCATGTACTTTAGATTATTATTTCTACCATCTCTGCTTGAGGAATAGGACAACAGTTATCAGCTAAGAGAAGTATATTTAAAAACAAAAAATATTCACAAAATTAGCTTCTACGTATCCTGTCTTTAGTACTGCCCAGAAAAAAAGATTACATCTATAATCATGAAAGAGTCCGTGTGTGTGTGCCTGTGTGCGACCGCCATATCTCCAAGAGGAAAGAACCTATAAACCTGAAATTGTGTATGCATACTAAGGGGATTCTCAGGGTATGCACCTGTGCATTTTTTTTAGATTTGTCTGAAAAAAATTTTGGCTAATTTTTTGCCCTATATTTTTGTCCTAAAGCCCTTAAGTCTCATAATTCTGTTTCCTGAAAGTCTGTAGAAAAGTGTCATTATTTTTCTAATTCTCAAAATAGCCTATTGTGTAGTTTTTCGCTACAAAAAAAAAAAAATACGATTAAAAGTACTGTTAGGTAATACCATAATTAGATTTTGGTATAAATAATTGATAG
>NW_013666078.1:14093-20556 GCF_000517525.1 Limulus polyphemus | reverse complement strand
AGGGAAACAGAAATATATATATATATATAGAGAGAGAGAGAGAGAGAGAAAGATATGAAAACTGATAGAGAGGAAGAAATAGATAAAGGGAAACAGAAATATATATATATATATAGAGAGAGAGAGAGAGAGAGAAAGATATGAAAACTGATAGAGAGGAAGAAATAGAAAGATATAGATAAAGGGAAACAGAAATATATATATATATATAGAGAGAGAGAGGCAGATAGACAGATAGATAGAGAGAGAGAGATAAAGAGCAAGAGACTAATAGTAGATAGGAAGACAGCAAGATTTTATTTGACCGTTATCTACTAAGAAATGTTACGGTATTTTAGCGTTGAGCTGAGTTTCTTATTCGCGGAAACTTTTCGGCAGGAATTAAACAACATATTCACTTGTTTTAAGAAAGAGTAAGGCTAATGAATCATGAAGAAAACCTTTAGATATTCACAACCAAGTATAAAGAAACTATAGAGCACAGTATTTAAAACAATACTGCGGATAAAAGTTTATAAATATGTATTGTAAATCTGAAAAAAAAAAAAACAGCACGGGTGACATTTTAAAAGAGTTAAACATTAACATATTAATTGGCTTTACTTTCTCAACAACGTGTTTTACGATTATTTGAGTTCTGGTTTTGGTTTTGTATAGACATAGCAAGACGTAAAGCTTTGTACACACTGAAAAGCAATCTCATACGAGGTTCCCCAGTGGGTCAGCGGTAAGTCTGGGGGTTATGGTGCTACAAGTTGAGTTTCGATACTCGTGGCAGGCACCTCATAGATAGCTCGTTTTGTATCTTTGCGCTTAACAACGAACTAAGGGAATAGATATAGAATGCATTGTTAAAAAATACATTAGGCCTAACACTAATGTCTGACGACAAGTAAGCTAATTATATATGCACCAGTTTGAAAAAGCATTTACATTATGACAACTGAATGTTAGTGATAATTGTGATTTCTTCTTGGAAGAATCTTTTCGACCTGATTTAATCATAACTATATCTCTGATATCGTATTGTACTATTGTAGACGAAAAATCCTTTTATAGGAAAACAATAAACTAACTTTAAGAAAATATTTAAAAAAAAGTATAAATTTTGTTTATCATCTTTAATTTTAAAACGAATTTAAAATAGGGGGTAGCTTTTATGAAAATTTAAAAATAAAAGTTAACATCAAGAAATAATATGACCGTATAATACGATACAAAGCGATTTTTTAACGTCAACAAATATTATGACATTCCTTTATGATACAAAGCGATTTTTAACATCAATGAATATTATGACTATCCTTTAATGATACAAAGCGATTATTTAACATCAATAAATAATATGACATTCTTTTATGATACAAAGCGATTTTTAACATCAATGAATATTATGACTATCCTTTATGATACAAAGCGATTATTTAACATCAATAAATAATATGACATTCCCTTATGATACAAAGCAAATTTTGCGGAAAAAGTATTTATGGAATGTTCATATCTAAAAAAAATAATAAAAACAAATCCTATGATAACGTTAAAAGTAAGTGTGTTTTGCTTTATTTTTATTGCAGGGTAGCGAGTTTACACCTAAAATGGTTTCATAAGCTGATTCGACACGTAAGAGATGTCATAATGTTATTGATAAAGTTCGGTCGTAGGAAATCTTAAAAAGTTAAATTAAATATTATTTGTGTTACTGCTTCCTAAGCTGTATTTTTTTTATTTCGCGATTTTCATTTTTGATTTTTTAAAATAGTCCCATTTCTTATTCTAAAGAATATGTTGTGTGAGCATAAGTGGCTTTATAACTGTTTAATTTAGAACATAGTTTAATTTCGAGCGTCTTACGTTGAAATTAACAATAATTAGATTATTTTCAATTGTCTTCGTAATACTGTCTTTAGTACCAGTCGTATAGTATCAGCTATGTCAACCGTATAATATCAGCTATACCACAGCATAGTACCAGCTATAACAGATCATAGTACCAGCTATATAAACCGTATAGTAGCAGCTACGCCAACCGTATAATACCAGCTATGCCAACCATATAGTAGCAGCTACGCCAACCGTATAATACCAGCTATGCCAACCGTAAAGTTCCAGCTATATCTACCGTATGGTACCATCTATGTCAACCATATAGTACCAATTATGCCAACCGTATAGTATCAACTGTATAGGAATTTTTGCCCTACCATGTATATTTCTAAATCTTCATAATTCGCGTACATAGTCAAGCTTAGACTTACAAAATTAAGCTCGGTTGAAGCCTAATTGTATATTTAACTTTATCCAAAATCTATTAACCCGCTAGACTAAACATTCTTTATTAATTGTCCACTAAAACTACAACTAAAATATAACACAACAACGTTTAAATATATCTTATTCATCTTTATATTATGATATAGATAAATATATATACATTTCTAAAAGAGGTTTTTCTATAAGTTTTTCAGAAAAGAAGATAAATGTACATAACGTTTCGCTGGGTAGCTCTACTTTTTCATCACGCTTGAGAAAGTGACTTAAATTATTGAAACGTTGAGTACTTGACTTCGTTTATTTTGATAAAGTTAATTCCAAGAAGAGTTTAATTAGGCAGTGTATTTTCCAGAAAACTGCTTTTCAGTAATTACTTTTGTTCATTTAATGGTTGTTGTCATTTACTGACTTTAAGAAGACGAGAATTTTTAATCTTTATTTTATTTTTTTAAGAACGAAGCTGCTACACACTGGCTGGGCTATCTGCGCTCTAAACACCACAGGTATCTAATATTGAATTTTATTGTTATAAGCCCTCAAGCTTATCGCTGATCCCGAGAAAAGGAGGGGTAGCAATTCTGAGTTAGGTTAGGGACAACGATAAATTCAATACATACATCTATGTAAAATAATAACTACATATCATAAAAACCACTTTTACATGTCACAACACTGCATAGTATAGAAACCACTTTTACACGTCATAACACTTCATATTATAGAAACCACTTTTACACGTCATAACACTTCTATTATAGAAACCACTTTTACACGTCACAACACTGCATATTATAGAAACCACTTTTACACGTCATAACACTTCTATTATAGAAACCACTTTTACACGTCACAACACTTCATATTATAGAAACCACTTTTACACGTCACAACACTTCATATTATAGAAACCACTTTTACACTTCACAAAACTGCATAGTATAGAAACCACTTTTACACTTACAACACTGCATATTGTAGAAATTACTCTTCACACAGTGCATATTATAAAAACCACTTTTACACTTCATAACACCACATATTACAGAAACCTCTTTTACTCTTCACAACAGTGCATATTATAGAAACCACTTTTAAATTCCACAATAGTGCATATTACTGAAACCACTTTTACGCTTCATAACACCGCATATTACAAAAACCACGTTTACACTTCACACCAGTGCATATTTTAGAAACCACTTTTACACTCCATAACAGTGCATATTATAGAAACCACTTTTACATTTCATAACAGTAGCCTGAGAATTATAAAACATCTGGAAAACATAAAGACAGCCTAAGATATAACGCAGTTTCGAGCTCCAACCTAAAACTAAGTTTATAAACATCTGTTTAAGTGAACTGAACCCATACGCTGCTGAAGGTGTTGAAAACTGCTACCTTATCGACCGTAACGAGCTGTTAGCCCGAGTTTCTACTCCGAGATACTTGAGAGAACGAGCGTCCGAATTCAACTAATCTATTAGTACATTTCACATAACCCAAGTGACGCATGATAAGCTAATAGAGGGTTAAAAATAATTTATTAACACTTATTTTGTTACACGCGAAAAGAACATCAGTTAACGTGGCGTAACACATTAAAAACCTCACTAGTTATTAGGATGTAGCATCTTAACATGTTAAAAATCTTACCATTTACTGCTGTGTATCATGTTAAAACTAAATGAGTTACTACGGTGTAGCATGTTAAAACGTACAGTTTACTTCGGTGTATCTTATTAAAGATCTCACAAGTTATTGCGGTACAGCTTGTGAAACTTACCTTAGTTACTACGGTTTGGCATGTTACAATTACACGAGTTACTGCGCTGTAGCAACAAAATCACCTTAACACTTCTAATCCTATCTCGTCCACGGTTTCTGAATTTATAGAAATTTTTTAATATTAAATTATTCGTAGAGTCCTCCGGTGGTACGGAGGTAAGTTTACGGACTTACAAAGTTGAAATACGGCGTTCGATTCCCCACTGTGGATACAGCAGATAGCCTACTGTGGCTTTGCTGTGAAACAAACAAACAAATACTCGAAAACTTATATTTACATAAAACAAAAAGCTACCACGAATAGTTTAGTGAAAGAAAAGTTATTTAGGGTAAAGATGAATTCCAAAAAACGTTGTTTTTTTATGGTTCATCTGTAGATTTTGAAGTAATTAGCTTAACCTAGAGGGGAGGACAATGATTATCGATTATAGAATATATATAATAGAGAAGTCATGCCGCGATGAAAGAAAAGCAGACAGTTAAATAAATATACTGATAAAGCCTCTTATGAATGACAAAATAAGATAACCAGTGAAAATGTTATAACTAGACATTGTAGCTTAAAATATCCATACAATCTGAAATATTTAGGGATTCTTTCTGTCCATGATTAAAACCCAAGCTTTATTTAGGATTTAGGGATTTTTCTGTCTTCATAAGTAAAAACCAAACTTTAATCACGAATTAGCGATTCTGTCTTTATGAGTAACTATTAAACTTTAATTAGGATTTACAGATTCTCTCCATGAGCAAAAACCAAACTTTGATTAAGATTTAGGGATTCTGTTCATGAGTAAAAACCAAACTTTAGTAAAGACTTAGGAGTTCTGTCCATGATTAAAACCCAAACTTTAATTACGATTTAGGGATTCTGTTTCCATGAATAAAAACCAAACTTTAATTAGGATTTAGGGATTCTGTTCATGAGTAAAAACCAAACTTTAGTAAATACTTAGGAGTTCTGTCCATGATTAAAACCCAAACTTTAATTACGATTTAGGGATTCTGTTTCCATGAATAAAAACCAAACCTTAGTAAAGACTTAAGGATTAAAACTTTTTATTTACATTTATCCATACGAGAGGCATTTTCTATCGTCACGTAGCCGTGGAGCCAGAGCTATTATTTTAACATACTTGAGCCTCACATTTAGATAGGACAAGAAGCCCTCTTGTAGGCCACTTATTACTGGATCAGCCACTGGCGAGGAAGTTATCACACAATTCTTTGTCTTAATGGTTTTAAGTAGCAATTGTGATAGGGAAAACGACTGATTGTGTTTAAATAATAACTTTTGGCAAGAGGAAAGCGATAGAACGTTGATATTTTCCCGTTGAAAGACGCCCGAGTTAAAAGATATACGAGATTATCAACAAAAGTTGGAAGGTACAAATATCGGTACACATACACACCGGCAGCACGCAAACAAACACATATAGATGACGAAAGAGCACTTGGCCAGGCGACATGTTAAATTACTTTGACACAGATATAGTTTTTCAAGGTCAGTATTTGTCAATCTACACAATATTCAACAGTTTATAAAGACATGTCACCGAAAACGTTTATATTAAAACGTTATTTGTATGAAAATTCCGGAAGACTGTACAATCTCCTACGAAAGTAATTCAGAAATATGTCCAAAAATTTAAAGTGAAAGATGTAGAATACTATCACGAAGTCAAATGAAGAAGTACAAAATACTACAGAAAAAAACAAAATGAGGTTTACAAATGGTCCCATGTTCTTAAATATATTTGGAAAAAGATTCGAATAAAATATTTATAATACGATAATTATAGTAAATAGCTTTGTGTTATTTTTGTTTCAATAATGGATAAATGATTGATTATACAAGCAAATCATTTGACAATCGCTACCGATATAAAATAACGGTTGCTGCGGAATGTATCATAACTACATTTTGATATTGTTTGTTATTTCGTGAGTAGTGTGATGACACTGAAAACCAATCGTTTGAGGGTAAAGAAATGCAACAGCCTTTTTAGACACAAAATATTAATACTCTAAGCGCAAAATATTAACATTCTCAAATCATAACGATGTGTTCATACCTGTGACTTAAAATTTCTAATATGGAGATATCCTTGGTATTTCGTGATTTCGGAGAAAAAAAAAGAAAATGTATCAGCCTGGGACACCAGAACCACACAGAAAAAGACCTGCAATAAATTGGGCCCTATTCTGTTGATATGGAATTTGTTGGTATTTTGTTTACACGGAATATTTTGTCCCTGTGGACTTTGTAGGCATTTTGTTTATAAACATTTTACTGGTATTTTGTTCATATGGGGTTTGTGAGCATTTTGCTGATACAAAGTTTGTCAGTATTTTTTCAGTGACACAGCGGTATGTCTGCGGACTTACAACGCTAGAAACC
>NW_013666078.1:0-14009 GCF_000517525.1 Limulus polyphemus | reverse complement strand
GTTACTACGGAATTCATTAATATCTTTTAAAACAAAGTTTGTCAGTATTTTGTTAATACGGAATTCATTAGTATTTTTTTTTATACAAAGTTTGTCAGTATTTTGTTAATACGGAATTCATTAGTATTTTTTATACAAAGTTTGTCAGTATTTTTGTTAATACGGAATTCATTAGTATTTTTATACAAAGTTTGTCAGTATTTTGTTGATACGAAGTTCGTTGATATGAAGTTTGTTGGTATTCTATTATGGTATTATGTGGGTAGTTTGCTATATGAGTTTATTGTTCACAGAAACTATCGAAGCTGAACCTAGTAAATAGTTGCTGGTGTTCATATGTCAATCATTCTTAAACCCCCTATATTTGTAAAACATCGCTGTGTACGCTATGTTAGACTGGAAAATCTAAGTATCTAATGTCTGAATAATAATTTTTTTATGTTTATGATTGTTAGACTACTCACAGATTTCCCAGACATTATCTTTAAAAAATTCGGTTTTTACCTATAATTATAATTTAACTGTTTCTTTGTTTGTTGTTAAGCACAAAGCCACACAATGGACTATACCACTGTAGGTATCAAAACCCGATTTGTTGCGTTATAAGCCATCAGACTTGCCACTGAGCCACGGGGTGTGGTCGGGTTCAATATTTCCTAACAGTTAGGCCTTACAAGATTTTCTTGAACAATACCAAACTTGAATGTTTTTTGTTTTTCTTTGTAATTTAAAAAAGTTTCACGCTGAGTATTTTGTAAACATGGTTTGACCCGATAAAATTTCTGCATGAACTTAAAATTTTTCAACGCTCGCAAAAATATTCTAAGCATGTCTGAGTCTAGAAAATCAGACATGTTCACGAACATGTGGACGAGTATATGTATGTATTGAAGATTTATTTCTACGATTTTCAACCTGTTGGGAGTCATAAATTACCAGAAACTTTATGCCATTATAACTGCTATACTGAAATGTGGCGTAGAATAAGTCGTTCCACTAGCAATGCATAGATTATTGAACATATAATGGTTTTCATTATTGCCTTACCGGTTTTGGCAACCCGTTCCATAGTCATGATAAAGAGAACAGTACCTCGGCTTCACAAGAACTCAAAGACTGAAGCACTGATGCCTTTCAGAAACTCACGCAAGGACTTTGTCAAAATTCATGCCATTTTTTTAAAAAGTCGGGTACTTGTATTTACTGCATCACTGCTGAACAAGGTCAAGTTGAACTCCTTTCAAAGAAAATTTATATTAATTGCATTTGTTATTTCCCTTGAGAAATTTATTTTTCTTGAATAAATTATTTCCTAATAATGCCGGTTTTCCTTTTCATTACTCTCGCATTATTTTTCATTAGTTAGGCCTTATTCTTCTGCAAATGAGTTTAAATAGATAAAATATAGTCTTGCACATGCGCTTTACAAATACTTAAAGGCCTGTAGCAAATAACATTTGACTTTTTCAAAAGTAAAAGATGTTAAGAAACAGGTGATACTCCAGCCAATACAGAGGATTGGGGTTTCGCTGTAAGGTTGTCATGTCCAAATCACACCACCACTCCATGCTTGCGTTCCATAAGCCATCTAGTGTACGAGAACGTCGGTGTCCTGATGCCTGTTTTGATTGTCCGATCATACAGACACCCATAGTCACTCAGATGGAATAGCATGAATATTTGTAATGATATAATTCTTGTTCTGATGACATGTTTATTGTTTGTAGTGATATAATTGTTTTTCTGATAACATGTTTCTTATTTGTAATGATATAATTCTTGTTTCTGATGGCACGATTGTTATTTGTAATAACATAATTCTTGTTTTTGACCAGGGAAAAAAAGCAGTAGCGAAGTTTATTTCGCAACTACATGAAAAAAGGGAGTTCGACTACAACTAAATTAGTAATGCGACTTAAAGAAAGACAAATAGATACTTCAAGGATAAGAAAGGTCTTCGCTCACCCATGAAACATCACGAGACTAAAATGTTTTTGAATACTTTTGACGCTAGATGTCGCATATTAAAGATACTCATCTATTTTTTTTTACATTGTTAGCTGATGAAAATCTTTAACCATATCTTGAATTCTTGGTCAGAAAGTACTGTTCGGCAGAACGACGGCTGTAAACATAATATCGAGATTTTAATGCTTTTCCAGGTCATAAACTGCAAGTTTAGTGGTATTAAACATCTGTAATGTAGTACGTCATCTTCTTTACAAGCAGTAGAAGTAAGTGTTTGACGTAGACAATGGTTAGCTTAGGGGTCGACTGGTGCCACGTTTTCCTTCTTACTCCATAGATCATGAGAAGAAAAAAATAATCTATTCGTGTCTGTAGTGAAATGTGAAGTTGTATGTTGTGCCACGAAATAACGTATAGTACATACTCATTATGTCATGACTTATGACGTTCTAGTTTACGTCCATGTTATCTGTTTGTCCGTATTTCCTGCCCTATTAGTGATCCATTGTGTATTATATGTCGTTTATTAACAGCATTTTAAGAATAATGTTAATACGTACATTAATATATCGTTGTTATAATAACACTTGGTTATATATATATGTTTACACGCTGTTATTTGGGCAAGCAAAATATTGTTATAAACAACGCTTAGCTCCGTGTGCTTACACATCAGTATGTATGCTAGCAATGTGTTGCTATAACAACAGAAGTATGTTAACACATTATTGTACGCTAGTATTATGTTGTTATAGCAATGCTAAGTTACGCGTGTTAATACATTGTTATGGATACTATAACTATGTTGCTATAACAACACTAAGCTACGTATGTTAACACATTGTTATGGACACTATCACTATGTTGCTATAGAAACACTAAGAAATGCGTATTTTATAAGATATATATTTTAATGCTGTATTTCTTTTACAAATGTTAGCAATGCACGTTAACACTATATATATATATATATATATCGATATAAAGGCAAAAAGCAAATTGATAGTACATTTATACATAAATAAAATAAATGCAAATGAATTAATAAATTGATAACTAACAAGAAAGACATAAAAGTTGCTATGAAGTTGAATTAATAGACGTAAAAGTGAATATATTAGTGAATAAGACGTAAATATACAATGACTACTAAACTTAGAGTATGAAAGAAGATAAATTAAGAGATATATTAACAGCCTGAGACACAAATAAACTGATGGACAAGTAGAGGAAGCGTAGATTGATAGACAGATAAATTGGAAGAGCCTTAGGTAAAAAGAGGGAAAAAGGAAAGAGATAAAGAGGAGTACGTTGTTAAACAGCCTATATAGTACGTTTGATTTAGAATATCTAAGTATACGATCCATATATAAGCAGACCTAGTGTTAGTAACGATAAGTATTGGAATGAGTTTGGTTTTGTATTGAATTTCGCCAAAGCTACACGAGGGCTATCTACGCTAGCCGTCCCTAAGTTAACGGTGGAAAACTAGAGGGAAGGCAGGTGGTCCTTACCATCTACTGCCAACTCTTGGGCTACTCTTTTAACAACGAATAGCGAGATTGACCGTCACATTATAATGCCACCTCGGCTGAAAGAGCGAGCATGTTTGGTCGGACGGCGATTCGAACCCGCGACCCGCAGATTGCGAGTCGAGCGCTCCCTAACCATCTGGCCATGTAAGGCCCTATTGGAATAAGAGTAGACAGATATTTCTTTATGAATACAGCTATTTGAACTTTTCGTATCAAAATGCGTTCGAACATAAAAGACAAAGAGACCCACGAGCCTTGCCAATGGCCACCTGCGTGCCATTTGAAATACAAAGAATTGCAAAGCTTCCCAGAGTAAACAGACGATATGATGGAGGATCGTATTATCTGGTTCTAACTTCTAATTGTCACCTTCTTCCCTTCTCTAATATTTTGAGCCATCTCTCTCTTATTCGGGGACAATAAGTTTTGTTTCTTTGTTTATTGCACAAGGATACACAATGAGCGCTGTATCTCACTGCGGGTATCGAAACATGAGTTTTTAGCTTTATAAGCCCTCAGATTAACCGCTGAGCTACCAGGATGGAAAATATGAGTAATAAGAGACACAAATACTTAAATGGCGGTAAAATAGTGCCGTCCTTAAATACACTGAGGATTAAACATTTAATATGTTGTATATTTAGGCTTACGCTATATTCATTTCAACATGTATTTATCGTAAAACTTACAGAGGCTTATCACACTCACATTCTTATTTATTCTGTGTATCTTGGTGTTCGTTTATTTGTCGTATTTTTCAACATCCTCTAAGTTCAGTATAATACGTGGCGTTTTCTATTCGTTTGTAGACTGGTTTTAAGATGAGTTTACTATTGTTTAGAATTTTGTGGATGATCGAACATTTATTTGTATTGATTATCATAATGCCTTGCTATCACTGCTAGACATTATACTGCAGATATTCAGAGCAAACAAGTGGTAAGACTGTCAGTACTATTAGCAAATATTCTGAGTTTGGATAATTCATTGGTGTTTAGACTATGAATGTGTTTCAGTTATCCCCTCCGTTACCCCCCATGAAAAAGAAAGGAGATTGGATGCAAGATTCCCACTGCTGGAACATTGGATAAATAATGGGTCATTACTATCTACCATTTGTTTTGTAAGATCAGTGTATGCTGTACAACTTTGATAAAATAAACGTGAGGCACCATATACAGCACGTGATGTTATGACAGTTTCTTTTCACTTGTTTTTCTAAAGTTATTAACATACTTTTTCATCAGATCTAAATGTTCCCATTTCACGGAACTTACTCTGAATGTTATCAAACAACGAAAACCGAGTAAGTATACAAATCAAGCACACGTTTTTTATCTTAATAAAGTCTTAAAACACAAAATTTATCCTAAAATTATGCTATATAAAGAAAGCCATAAAATAGATAAGCCACACAATAAATGTGAAATAGAACAATAAGTACGGAGAAGAACGAGTTATAGTCACACCGAAACTTCTAGAATACGAGAGAAGAAAACCTATATGATCTTTGATTAAAAGCTATATCCTTAAATGGCGCTTCTTTAATTCGTAGATTTCCCTACTTTGTTCACGAACAAATCGTTTGAGTTGATTTATATCAGTATCTTCTGCATACGTTGCCTCGGCAAAATGACTATAATTCTAAAATATCGTGCAAAATAAACTTCTGAAACATCTGAATTGCGTGAAAAATACAATAGAAATTTAAGATAAGTGTAAGAGTCAGTAGTGTTGCTTGACCAAAAAGACAGAAAAAATACACTCGAAAATTAATATAAAGATAAAAGTCAATAGACTTGCTTGACAGAAAAAAAAAACACACAGAAAAATATCTACTAGGAATTTCTAATATGCGTAATAACAGTCACTAGAGTTGCTTAACCAGGAAAATAAACAACGTATTTTTATACATTTGTGAGACAGATTGTCAAGTTGCGATTCTGACAAAACCTGAGAATGTGACGTTCACCTATGTACGCATAATGTAAAACGAACTATATATTCTATACAAAAAAGATAGGTTTGGGTATATTTTAATGTTGTGCATGAGCATCCAGTGATATTTTAAAGATAGGAATATAAAATACGAACAACATGCGATAATCGCTGAAGAGATCGAAGTGCTACAGGTTAAAATTCGTTGTACATTCATAGAATTCTGTATGGTTTTGTACAAATACTTGGACTTGTTGCGTTATCAGGTGAGATTTCTCAGAATTTAAACTTTGTCCTATTATTCCACAATATTGCTATCAGCTTTGAATAAGTTTTCCAATATACGACCTTTTCTACCATTAAAGTGACAATAGACTTTGGACACGTTTTCCAATATACGACCTTCTCTACCATAGATGTGACTGTCGACTTTGGACAAATTTTCCAATATACGACCTTCTCTACCATGAAAGTGACTATAGACTTTGGACACGTTTTCCAATATACGACCTTCTCTACCATGAAAGTGACTATAGACTTTGGACAAGTTTTCCAATATACGACCTTTTCTACCATGAAAGTGACTATAGACTTTGGACACGTTTTCCAATATACGACCTTCTCTACCATGAAAGTGACTATAGACTTTGGACACGTTTTCCAATATACGACCTTCTCTACCATGAAAGTGACTATAGACTTGGGACACGTTTTCCAATATACGACCTTCTCTACCATGAAAGTGACTATAGACTTGGGACACGTTTTCCAATATACGACCTTCTCTACCATGAAAGTGACTATAGACTTGGGACACGTTTTCCAATATACGACCTTCTCTACCATAGATGTGACTTTGGACACGTAGATATGGCTGTCTATAGTTCAGAGATCCAAGATGAACACCAAGCGTAGAAACATTTCTTGCTACTTCTCTACATTGCTGTGTAACGAAACCCACAGATGTTATCATCCACACAAACTTCACTTTAAGAAAACACCACAATCTTCAAGCCTACATAATATATAGGACTGGAACATTTTTATTGTTAGTTTGACACCAGACATTACACTGAGATTATGACTAACAAAACACCAACTCTGGTATGATTATGATGGGCGTCTAAGAATACAGATACATAAATAAAGATGGAGAGCGTAGAGAATTGTGCTCAATCCGGTAGAGCCAATCTTTCCAAAAACATCTGTTAGCGAGTAAAGCTTATTTTGTGACTTTCTGTTATATTTTAGGATAGGAAGTAGCATCTCGTGTAAAGTATTTAAATGACGTACACGTGGCGTTTGAGGACTAGTCAAAGGTTGGCTATGTAATGGAGAAAAGTGATCCAGTCAGAAGAACACAGAATGCCACTGACATCTGACATAAGCAGATAAGGTATAAAAGAATACGTAATTCAGAAGTTCAGAATCGGTGAGACATTGGTTAAATTGGTATTGGTTACGATACTGAAAGAGGCCTGATTTATCTTATCAAGGACTGCGACCTTTCTGTAGCAGGTGTTTAGTAATCTACTGTGGAGAATCTTGTAACAGACAAACGCACAAAACGAATGATGTCTAACCTAAACGTATACTGGACTATTCTTTAGCCATATAACTGGTAAAGTATATTGTTTTAACTGATACAGTGTCTTGTTTCAAGGTACGCTATTCTGTTTTAACGGATACAGTATTCTGTTTTAATTGGTACAGTATTTTTTAACTTCCAAAAATTTCAAAACAAAATATTTTCAGGGCTAAACCTTTAGAGGTGTAAAATATATCAATGTTTTGTAAGCGTATATTAGTCACTTACTAACAAGCCTGACCATTTCACCAACAGCCAAATATACACAATTAGGGTGGTTTTTATCTTCAAATCACATAACTAATTAAATTAATCATGTCGATGGAAAAATAACTATAATTAATATGTTATTTTAATTTACTCACCTTGAAAAATGGAAAAGAAACCAGAAATTGATCTTTTCAAAATTCAGCATAAAAGACTCTGTTACTCAAATCTTGGCAACAGCAGACGTGACTATTATGTATATTCTTAAATAATAAAAGCGAAAGAAAAATATAGATATGTTGAACATACTTTTGTATTCTCTACTTTTTCGGATTAGACGTTCTATGATTGATTTGAATCCAGAATGTTCCAAACCAACTGACCAGTTACTGAATAAGTAAACAGGGATACTGATGAATAGATCAGCTAATTAAAAGACAGACAGACTAAAAGATAGGTCATGGCCAGGTGGTTAGGTCGCTCGACTCACAATCTGCTGGTCGCAGGTTCGAATACTCGTCCCGCCAAACATTCTCGCCCTTTCAGCCGTGGAAACGTTATAATGTGACAGTAAATCCCACTATTCGTTGGTATAAGAGTAGCCCAAGAGTTAGCGGTTGGCGGTGATGATTAACTGCCTTCCCTGTAGTATTTCACTGCTAAATTAGGGACGGCTAACGCAGATAGCCCTCGTGTAGCTTTGTAAAAATTTCCAAACAAACCAAGTAGGACTAAAAGATAGGTAGGTATCGAACAGCGATATAGAGACAAATGGATAGATATGTAGGTGCTTTGACAAATAAGAGAGAGAGGGGGAGGGGGTGAAGATGAAAGATAACATTAAGATCTAAATTGTTATAATATCCCTCCCCCCCCCCCCAAAAAAAAAGAAAGGACTTTGGTCTTTGTCTAAGAAATGGGCTGTAACCGTCAGCTCTTTTGTAAGAATGTGATTCAGGAGCCCTTTCTATCACACACACTCTGGTTCAAGTACACAACTGTTTGCTTATCAAATTAAACGCTAGAACATCCATCGCTACAAGAGACCACTGGCTAAGTGGTTGTCCGGCCATTCTAATGGTCACGAGCCTGCTTAGCAAGAGATTAAACCGCTGAAGTATAGACTTTGAGGGGCCAAAGTGTTAAGAGCTTCAGTCAGTCAAATCACACACAGGCCAGTCTGCTAAGAGCTAGACAGAAATTTCTGTTTTACACAGTATATATATATCACGTAGCTACTGAACGAGCTAGAATCTCCGTAAATATATAGTTGCTTGGAAATTACTTATTAAGTGAGATTCAATTCGGACATGTGCATTAATTCAAACAACGCCCATTACAACCTGTTTTTAGGTTTCTAGACTGCAACAGATTAGGCTAGATTATCATGGTAGTCCAGCTTGATTTATATATATATATATATATATACTTGGAACAATTGTTATATATAGATTTGATATTTATATATTAAAGTATTGTTAGTATGTAAGTAATATAACAAACAAACAAAAAAGTCACGCGCTCAAGATTAGGTTTTTATATTAATAGGTGGCGCTTTTGCAACGTTAATAAATCGCTGTTTATGCAGACGACATGAAATTTTTTTCCTGGATGCTGTACCAGGTGTTAATAAAGTTCGAAGTCTGACAGCAAGCTGCGTGAATCCAAGAATTCAAAAATTGACTCGTTATTCACTGAATTAATGCCTCTTTATTATTTGTACTAATTGAGTGTACCCGTTAAGGGAAAAAAAAATTGTATGAAGGACAATGTTAGATAATGTTCTTCCTACTTTCTTCTTTTGTTAGTAAATCAATAATGGCGTCTTTAGATGATTATTGCATACTCTTCTTTGTGGAAGGTAGTAATTAATTCATTTAACTGATTAAGTACTTATGTCTTTAAAAGTCAAAGCCAAAAGTCTATGAAATAGTGGAAATTTGCCCTATTTCATGGAGCTTATATCCTCCTACTCAAACAAAAATCCTGAAACAAAACAGCCCATCGACACCGTTGGACAGTTTTCACTTATAAAAAATTACGGTAATCTAGTCAGCCAACTAAAAAAAATACAATAATCTAGTCAGCCAACTAAAAAAAAATTAACAGTAATCTAGTCAGCCAACTAAAAAAAATACAATAATCTAGTCAGCCAACTAAAAAAAATTACAGTAATCTAGTCAGCCAACTTTAAAAAATTACGATAATCTAGTCAGTCAACTAAAAAAAATACAATAATCTCGTCAGCCAACTAAAAAAATATCCAAATAATCTAGTCAGCCAACTTAAAAAAATTACGATAATCTAGTCAGCCAACTACAAAAAATTACGATAATCTAGTCAGCCAACTAAGGGTAATAGACGCCAAAAGTTTATTAAAAAAAGTGAAAATTTACTTTATTTCAGGATGTGTGTTTTATATCTCCCTTATCGGACAAAAATCCTAAAATAAAATAGCTCAGGTAAATCGCTAGTCAGTTTCCAGGTACCAAAAACGAGACAAACAACTGTGGTTGGTGGATGTTAACACATATACATACAACACACATTATGGATCAGCTATATAGTAAGATATTGTGCGTACGAGAGAGGGTGAATTTCTATTAATTATTTAGTTATTTCAAACTATTTAGAATGCACGAATCACGTTGCTGAATTGGCAGACTGTAAGAATGGCATGATACTAGTATACTAAACGTTTTTATACTTGAAGTTCATAGGAATTTAAAATAAAGCGAACGCTATCATTCCCCATCTAAAGATAACCATATATAATTACAATATATATTTGTATATATGTGTGAGAGAGAGAGTATACAAAAGTGAAGATATTACAGGCCAGAAATTCATCGGACAAAACTTAAAGAATTTGAATTAGAATTCCAAAAATAGGTCAGTTACGATTATTTTGATTTTTTAAAATTAATTCTGAAGTAATGCTGAAGCTAGATTATCATATAGATATTTATAAACGTACAAGTTTTATGTAAATACAGTTTTTGAAAACGATACATAATTGTTAATAAGAATTTTTTTAAAAAGGGTTAAATGAAAAATACTTCAGAACTTATCGAAATCTTATTTATACTTTTCAAGGGCAGGTAAAGTACGATAATCAATCTGCTATTTAGGATTTATAAAGTAGATTAATTAACATTTAACTGAAAGATTACAGATATTTTTATTTAGTTATAAAGCAAACTTTTAGCCTTCTAGCTAGAACCTTCCAACAGACAGCTGTTTACTGAACAATACTGACTGATATACAATGATCTAGTATTTACTGAACAATACTGACTGTTATGCAATGACCTAGTGTTTACTGAACAATAATGACTGCTATAAAATGATTTAGTGTATATTGAATAATACTGACTGATATACAATGATCTAGTATTTACTGAACAATACTGACTGCTACACAATGACATAGTGTTTACTGAACAATATTGACTGCTATAAAATGATCTAGTGTTTATTGAACAATATTGACTGCTATACAATGACCTAGTGTTTACTGAACAATATTGACTGCTATACAATGGTCTAGTGTTTATTGAACAATACTGACTGCTATACAATGATCTAGTGTTTATTGAACAATACTGACTGCTATACAATGATCTAGTGAGATGAGAATGAGATATACCGATCTATGTACCTCTGTAAACAATATTGAGAAAGAAGAGCTAATAATGTATTTCACGCTGAAATTTTCAGTTAAAAAAGAAAATTCATGAACATTATTAACTTGAAGAGTTTATTGTAAATATCAAATTATTATGTAAAGGTTTTATAACGTTTTCTATCTACAATAGAATGATATATGTTGCTCTCTGTATAAAGGAAAGGCCAAGCAGATGTAGACATTTCATCGTGGTAACCCACAAATCAATCCAGTATCCACAGTAGAATAATACATGTTACTCTCTGTATAAAGGAAAGGCCAAGCAGATGTAGACACTCCACTATAGTAACCCCTCAACTCAATCCAGTATCCATTCTAGGATAACACTAATATTACATCACTACATCCAATATTTGAAATAGGCCTAATACCGATGTAAATGTGCAATAAAAACACTCTCATTAAAAAGAATTACCAAAACTAGTAGAGGAGCGTAGATCATCAAAAAAGGGTAAAAAGTGGCAGTACTGATCCTTATCTATACGAAATGCCAACAGTGGACACCTACCCGTAGTAATTATCTCGCTAAATCCATCGCTACATAAAAAATTATTTAGTTCTTTCTATAAATAGTGACAATTAAATACACCGTTACAGTAAGATACAATTTTCACACAGACTAATACAACTCCTTAGTTAGCCTAACTGAGAAAACAAGCCATATTTTGTTCACGCTATCGTTAATTAACAATAGTCATGTTTGTAGTCATGATGTAGGTGAATGACTGAGGCTTCTCTTTATGATTCTACTGTATGACGTTTCAACATCTCTGAGAACCAGCTGGTTCTTTGTTTTGTTCTTCGAGCATGGGTTCTACATACTAGATTGATTTGGGGGTTACCACGGTGAAATGTCTACATCTACTTGGCCTTTCCTTTATACAGAGAGTAACATGTATTATTCTACTGTGGATACTGGATTGATTTGGGGGTTACCACGATGAAATGTCTACATCTACTTGGCCTTACCTTTATACAGATGCACCAATAGACAATCCCCAATCAACCTCCTACAGACAAGATCTTAACAACAGTAAAGATTCTTCTTCCAGTACTTTGACATATGATAACTTATCGCAAATTTCGTACATTTTTTTTCTTTATTTTTGTCCTCCATTTGGGTACATTTTTGAGAAAACACAAATTACCCCCGGTAGAGATTTTGGACGAGCTACTATATAAGTTTTCTTGTAGTGTTTCAACATTATCTTGAAACTTCAACCATTTCTATCAAATGTCACTTGAGAATAGAAAATCAAGAAACACGCGCTTTCAGAACTATCTGCGTGTTTTCCTGAATTTTAAACAAAAATGCGCAGAGAACTCAACAACTTATTAAAACCGACGTATTTGGTGTTCATTAAGTTGAAACACAAATTACACGCTGAAACTTATTGAGAACCGACACATTTGGCGTACATTAACAACGAAAGACAGACAGACAGTCTACATGTCCTGTTAAAGAATATTCAATTCTAAATTGACTACAAAGTTAATTAGAGTTAGTTTTGATAAAAGAGTGTTTTACCTACCAACACTAGCCTAGTTTTAACAACATTCAACAATCTCAGGTAAAGAGTGTCGGCTGGCTCGGATAAGCTGGATTTTAGGCACTTTTCCTTAACTTAACACTAGTAAACAAAGAAACTTACATGGGATTCGATGAATTCCAGTAAACGTCGAAGAGTTTTCTGCCGTCGACCCCGTTAGGAACCGAGAAAGTACATATCAAGGCGAGACTTACGGCTCCGTATATATAGATCAGAGCCGAGCGCGACATAGTTGTCCCAGTGATGATCCCCATTTGACGGTCCGATTGAAGAACAAGAAGAAAACGCCTTGTACTCCAAATTGTGGTAAAATCTGCTTCCACCCAAACAGCACAAATAAGTCAAACTTTTTGAAAGACTTCCATGAAGCAGGAATTAAAACTCTTTAAAACGTAAAAAAAAAAGAAAGAGCAGCTAATTTTACTTAAACATTCTTGCCCGAACTCTGGCTTACTACACAAACATACGAACACCCGCGCGCACATTCTTGTACCGAACACCCATGCTTAGAACCGGTTGAGTCAATACACACTATACGCCATCTAACGGTAACTATAGGAAGTGCTAATATTTTAGCTACGGTTCATTACCAGTGATGACAGCGCGGAAGTTTTTTGATAGTGTTAGAACGATAACCTTATGCACACAGAGAGTGAAGATAAAAAAAAAAAGAAGCCGAGAAATATTTCTAAGACAAAATAGAACTAAAAGCAACGATATATTACAATATAAATAGTTTTCTCTATTCGAGTGGGTTATTCCTCTTTGTGCAAGAGAGTAAATTAAGTTTTACATACGTAGATTATTACCTTAAAAGTTAAATGATTTAATTATGGAATTCACAGAGTATAAGTATAAGTATAGACTTTTTTCGACAACTTTGAAGAAAGTTGCCCATATCTGCCAAGAAGTAAATAAAACATGAACGCCAAACAATGTAAAAAAAATATATATATCTTACCAAATAAATCATGAATATCTCCGATCTCTGCCTTCGAGAAAGAATATGTCTTTACTATATAAAAATAAAATATTAATGAAATTCAAGGAAGCCTTCCAAATTTCATGTATCACACTAAACTTATGATACTTTAAATAAAAGATCTGGAGATTAATCGTAGAGAGGAAAACACTGGGATGTAGAGACAGAAAGAATATACACTTGGTGGGAGTCCACCATGACCAAGCACCAGGTCTCATAGAAACTCTCGATTTTCACAATAAATCCAAGGTAAATAGTTGATGAACATGGTGGGAGCCCACCATGACCAAGCACCAGGTCTCGTACAAACTCTCGACTTTCACTGTAAACCCAAGGTAAATAATTGATGAACATGGTGGGAGCCCACCATGACCAAGCACCAGGTCTCGTACAAACTCTCGACTTTTACCGTAAACCCAAGGTAAATAATTGATGAACATGGTGGGAGCCCACCATGACCAAGCACCAGGTCTCGTACAAACTCTCGACTTTTACCGTAAACCCAAGGTAAATAATTGATGAACATGGTGGGAGCCCACCATGACCAAGCACC
>NW_013666077.1:569609-573288 GCF_000517525.1 Limulus polyphemus | reverse complement strand
AGAATAGAGTTGTTCAGTGCCCTCACTGATTTAAACATCTCGCTAGAATGGAGTTGTTCAGTGCCCTCACTGATTTAAACATCTCGCTAGAATGGAGTTGTTCAATGCCCTCACTGTTTTAAACATCTCGCTAGAATGGAGTTGTTTAGTGCCCTCACTGTTTTAAACATCTCGCTAGAATGGAGTTGTTCAATCCTCTCACTATTTTAAAAATCTCACTAGAATGGAGTTGTTCAGTGCTCTCACTGTTTTAAACATCTCGTTAGAATGGAGTTGTTCAATGCTCTCACTGTTTTAAACATCTCGTTAGAATGGAGTTGTTCAGTGAGTGAGGGCACTGAACAACTCCATTCTAGCGAGATGTTTAAAACAGTGAAGGGATTTTAAACATCTCACTAGAATGGAGTTGTTTAGTGCCCTCACTGTTTTAAACATCTCGCTAGAATGAAGTTGTTTAGTGCCCTCACCTCCTTAAACATCTCGCTAGAATTGAGTTGTTTGGTGCCCTCACCTCCTTAAACATCTCGCTAGAATTGAGTTGTTTGGTGCCCTCACCTCCTTAAACATCTCGCTAGAATAGAGTTTTTCAGTGCTCTCACTGTTTTAAATATCTAGTTAAATGGAGTTGTTTTGTGCCCTCACTGTTTTAGATAGCTCGTTATAATTGAATTTAGTGTCCTCACTGTTTTAAACATCTCGTTAGAATAAAGTTGTTCAATGCCCTCACTGTTTTAAACATCTCGTTAGAATGGAGTTTTCAATGCCCTCACTATTTAAAAAACTTCGCTAGAATGGAGTTTAGTGCCCTCACTATTTAAAAAAAGTTCGTTAGAATGGAGTTTAGTGCCCTCGCTATTTAAAAAAAAATTCGCTAGAATGGAGTTGTGTAGTGCCATCACTGTTTTCCTTTTACGTGTTCGAAACGCTTTCTTGTAATTCAAAAATCGTTTTTGAAATGAAACCACAAACTTCTAACAAAATGCATTACAATTACTATAACATTTTTCTTTTCAGAAAAATAAGTATTTCTAATTATAACAAACAAACTGATAAATAGGTGAAAACTCGTGCCCCATAAAAAAATGGAATACGAATTCTGAAAACCAAAATAGTATCCACCGTATTACGCCTTGTAAATTTGTAGTTCGTCCAAGTAACTAGGCAGGATGGTAATTATGCTGTAACGTTATAATTTTATAGGAAGCCAGAAGCATCTACGTGCAAACACTTTTTCACTGTTCTCTAAGATGTAATACAACATAATTTAACAAATACTAAGCAATTCACTTACGATTCAAACCAACTTGTCTGAATTCAACTGAAACAATAAAACCCGCCTGCTTCAGAGGACATTGTTTTAATTAATATGCAAAACTGTGTCTTGTGTGAGTTAAATAAAACTTTTTGAATCAAAAAAGAAGAAAATTTTATGCTTTTTCAAAAATTATTTAAAATGTTTCAGGTGGAATAGATGAACTAATGCAGTCTTCTAAGTTAATGAATTTCAAAGCTCTAATAGTCATAGCTTTATAGGAGAGGCTATTGATCTTCTGAAGGAGAAAACTCGAACGAAAATGAATGGAACGATTTCATTAAATCAAGTTGAATGTTCTTAGGTATAATAAACATTTGAAAAATTAACTGTTGAGTTTGTTTATTGAATTTCTCACAAAGCTACTCGAGCGCCATCTCCACTAGCCGTCCCTAATTTTGAAATGAGATAAGTTAGAGGGGAAGGTCATTAATCAACACCACCCATCGCCAATGGACTAAGTAGTTAAACCTGACATGGTCTGGTCTGGTGGTTAGGGCACTTGACTCGCAATTTGTTGGTCGTGAGATCGAATCCCGTCATCGAACATGCTCGCTCTTTCAGCCGTGGGGAAGTTATAATGTTGCGATCAAATCCACTATTCGTTGTTAAAGGATAAATTGGCGGTCGGTGGTATTTAGGAATAGCTAGCGCAGATAGTCCACGAGTAGCTTAGTTCGAAATTCAATAAAAAAACTTAAGTTATTTTTTAATGTATATTATATCTAAAAATGCTTATTTTTGTAAACCCAACACTAATATACTTTGCAAACAAAGACTGAGGATATACACAACACCAAAAAATTAAAGGCGCATAAGTTTAACATAACCTAGAAAATTACCCCTAGATACAATTCCAAAAACATGTTTTGCGTGTCCTATTATATATATGGCAGTTTCTGCACATTTTGCACGTACTGTCTGCCCACGTAAGACACTACTGCCATTTAGACTTCAGATTTACAGTTCTGTTGTTTAGGTGATCATTTCATTTTTGCTTCCATATATATATGTATTTCAGTCTTGGACAGGAGTACAAATTGTCCGAGCTGTTAAAATTTGGCAACGGGATGAGTAAGGAAGGTGGTGAAATTTTCCTTTAAAGAAGTAGAAGTAGGAAGTATGAAGTGTCACGTTTTCTGTGAGTAAACGGTATCTCTTCGTGGCTATCCAAATGGAGCTACCAAGAAATACAAAAAAATAACACAATTCTGTATCATCTGATATGACGGAAGCGGTATTCCTCTCGGAATTCCTGAACAAGGATACAAGTGATAGCTCATTTTGCTGTACCCAGGTCATTAACGAGAATATTGTATAAATGTTATGTCTGTATACCAGACATCCAGAACAATGTCGTGCGTGGATGTCAACTTCTCCACATAATGACCACAGTCTGTACAACATCGCCATTAGAAATCACCAGACTATTGCCCATGGACTTTTAGGTCTTCAGACAGCATCAAGAGTTATTAACTCTAACTAAATGATAAAGCACAGATGTAGAGTCTAGAAGACATTTTTTCAGCCTCACAGTTGATCGAACACCTCATTTTGATTTTTGGCAAGATCAGCATGTTATTAAGTTATATGTGAAGAACCAGAGGTCAATTCTGTGGTCTGTGCAACATCACTGGATAGGACTAATTTTGCAGAGGTTTAGTCATGGTTTGTGTAAGCATGAATATGATTAGAAGTACAGATCTTGTTCTTTCGAGGGGTAGATTGACTACTTGACAATGTGATTACATATATATGTTACAGATTTTTCTTCCAATTTCACCAAAGTTAAAATTGAAAGGAAAACCCATTGATACTTGACAGTATGTTAACATAGTAATGGATCTAGTTATAAGATCTTTTGCTGCATTCGGGCCACACTTTGTTCTGTTGCATGGTAATTCCCGTTATCATTCTGCCAGGATTTTATTTTGTTTTAACTGGAACAAGAAATGTTGATATATTTCCAACACCTTTGAAACCTACTTTATGTTAGCGACTTAACCAGTCATGGGGCGTTATAATGCGACGGTCAGTCCCACTATTCGTTCGTGAAAGAGTAACCCAAGAGTCTGCGTCGGGTGTTGTTAACTAACTGCCATCCCTTTAGTCTCACTGCTAAATAAGAGAGGCTAGCGTAGATAGCCCTAGAGTAGCTTTTTCGCGAAATTCAATTAAACCAAACCTAAAGGAATTTTGCGTCGAATTTAAACGTGTTTATTATTATAACAGTGGGACAGAGATAAGTTTACGGACTTACAACGCTAAAATCCGGGGTTCGATCTCCATTGGTGAACACAGCAGATAGCCCAATGTGGCTTTTTTCTAAATCAAATAAATATTTCAAAACACGTGTGATAAGGAGTT